>NW_020526198.1:0-19309 GCF_003368295.1 Carassius auratus
AAGTAATTATTTTATGACAAATAAGTCTTTCAGTGAGTTAACTGGCTGACCCAGTTGTGCCTATTTAATTATCCTGTTCGGTCTGAGTGTTATGTTCACTTTGAGTTTGTCTGGTTTTACATCTTGAATGGCTGTTCTACACTGATTTACCTTGTTGGATAAAGACTTATGATATATAACCTTTCATTTTTGTTGTGTGCACTTTAACATAGTGTAGCATGACACTATACATTTCTGAAAGAGTCTGAGTGAGAAGCATTTAAGTTTCAAACTTGTGAAGAAGTCTTGGAATGTGTCTTGGATATTATCTTTGACATTTGAATTGCTGCTTGTGCAAAATCTGGGTTGGCATAATTTTACCAAGTAGGACACATTTCTGAACTTGTTTGATCATTTAGGAGGACATTTTAAAATTTCTCTTTACAACATGTTGAGTATTGTGATGTACTGTAAACTCATTTAAGGCTTAGTGTTGTCCAGATAATTTATATTTATGGTTTAATTGGTTCATTATTATTGCCAAATTGGAAAACAGGAGTGGTCTCCAAAATGCCATTATTCTACCCAGTATTGGGCTGGAGCAAGTTGTTGGATTTGGACTGGATCTGGGCCAGGATTATGGAATGTTGCCCAGACTGGGCAGTTCTGGTTTATATTATTTATTTTCATGGTTGACATGTGGCCCTCTTATGGCTTGCTTGTGGCCAAAAATATGGCAAGCAGAGTGGTCACCAAAACTTCACAGTATGTGGGCCGGATCTGGGCCAGAATTTAAATCAATGTGGCCAGTTCTGCATTATTCAGTTTATTCATTCTGAAATTGGGCTTTCTTTGACTAGCTTGTGGCCCAAATCTGGCAAACAGCAGCAGACCGCCCAAGTGCCATCATTCCACATGGTATGTGGGCCAAGTGTCAGTGTGTGTCTGATCTGGTCTCAGGATTTTGTCTGGGTTATGACTGGTTTGTGGTCCAGAGTCACATATTGATTTAGGCAGATCAGCTCGTCCCACTGCACCACATCATCAGTGAAGCTCCTCCTGCCCTGTAATTCAGTAATAAATGCTGGAATATCTCCTTTAGTTTACAAGTGCAGACGAGCATCAAATCATCAGGAAGAGCTGAAATCTGTAAAGACTGAGTTATAAAGAGGACAGAGAGGAGATGAGCGATCCAGAACCTGCAGAATCAAACACACTGAAGATACTCAAGAACAAACAGGTTATTGTTTATTCTTCATTAATAAGGCTGTCAGATAAGTTTTAATTTAACAAGTTAGTTTTACACTCTGAGTAAATTACTTTAAATTTAATGTCAATTTTAGAAAGTGTTCAAATGCTAATACTTTTGTTCTAAAATAAAAAACTGTATTTGTCTATGACTGTTAAATAAAGTATTTTCAGAATTGAATTTTCTAATGACTTATTTCATCATGAAATGCACACAAATATAGTATTAGATATTTCCATCTTTGCCGCTTCACTCTCCAGTCAGTGCGATGGCGCTAAAACACATACGTTTGTTTGCCAAACACCATTAAACTTCAGAGGAAGAAGATTACTTTCACCCCTGCTCTCTGTTGTTTTGTCTAGAAATGTTGTTTCTGTAAATTGAAAAATATGTTTTGGAATCAGGTCACCAAATATCTGTATTACTGTCATCCTCACAGTTGAGCAGGAATATCTGGAGGACTATAATCTGAACTGAGATCTGCTGCTGTTGAAGATGATGTTTGTTAAAGAGGAGAGTGAAGAGAACACGAGTGAACCAAAACCTGGAGAATAAAACAAGAGGAACCAGAAACCTGGAGAATAAAACACGAGGATCCAGAAACCTGGAGAATAAAACACGAGGAACCAGAAACCTGGAGAATAAAAGAGGAACCAACAGAGAAAGAGATCCAGAAACCTGGAGAATAAAACACGAGGATCCAGAAACCTGGAGAATAAAACACGAGGAACCAGAAACCTGGAGAATAAAACACGAGGAACCAGAAACCTGGAGAATAAAACACGAGGAACCAGAAACCTGGAGAATAAAACACGAGGGAACCAGAAACCTGGAGAATTAAAACACGAGGACCAGAAACCTGGAGAATAAAACACGAGGAACCAGAAACCTGGAGGAATAAAACACGAGGAACCAGAAACCAGGAGAATAAAAAACACGAGGGAACCAGAAACCTGGAGAATAAAACACGAAGATCCAGAAACCTGGAGAATAAAACACGAGGAACAAGGAGGTTGGGTTTTATTCTTCATTCATTTTAAATGTTGATGACCGCTCGTGCTGGTATGCAGAACCTTAAAAAGCTTCAAGCTGTTTAAGATATTTTCAATATTAGGCATGTTAGATAATTGAGTAGACAATCAACATTATATAGTTAAGAAACAGGTATTTTTTTAAATAATGTTTTTAAAAAATAATACATTTAAGATCAATGTACCGCATTCATTGAAAGTTTCAGGGATGAATATATACACTAACTAGACATCCAAAACGCCACTCTTACGTGTAAAGTGCATTTGCAGCCTTTGTCCGCTGAGTGGTGCTTTAACCACAAGTTATCAAACAAGCGCATCAAAGCACATTTTACCGCAAATAGACGTCAGTTTTGCCTCACTGATGTGTTACATTTGATGGCTTCAGTCAAGGAAAATGAAAGAAAAACACTATAGTTTAAATATTTAATATTATTAATATATATATATATATATATATATATATATATATATATATATATATATATATATTAATATATTAATATATATATATATATATATATATATATATATATATATATATATATATATATATATTAATATATTTATATTTTCTAAGCTACATGGGATTAAACCATATTTTAGATTGGACACATTTAAAAGGTGTGCAGTATATTTATATTATATTAATTATGCGTTATATTATTCAGAAATTGAGAAATTAAGATTAAGAAATTGTTGCATGTTTAAATGTTCCCATTACTTAGGCATAATTTGCCTAAAACAAGAAACGAATAAAATTAACCAGCACGATTAAATCTTTGAAACTCTAAAGAATTAATAAAACGTCCTCACGATTAAACTCAAGTTCTCTCATAATCAACAACATTCACACGATGTAAAAAAAAAAAAAAGGCTTTAGTAATCTACAACTAAAGTAATTTTAGAGTAATGTTAGAGTCTGCACTGCGGATCATTTCAGAAAGATAACAGCTTTAACACCAGTATTAAAGACTTTTTAAAATAAGTTGAGCTCAAAACTCACTCTTAGTTAGCAGCAAGTGTTTTGAAATAACTTGATCCGATGTGGATTATAATCACTAAACAAGGCAGAAATATTTATAAGCGATGTAAAAGACTATGCACGCTAAACATTAACGTTACCATAGTAGCTAAACATGGTAAATATGACCGCTTGGATAAATCAGACGTAAGCTTTTTATTCTCTATCACAATTGTGTATTTATTAAGTAACATTTTATCTGTCGTCTTGTTTCGTGAGTTTAGCTCCACGTTGCATATCATCAAAATATAATAATGATTTTTGTTCGGGAGCTTTTATAAAAATAGAGAGTCTGCGCTGTGGATCATTTCGGAAAGATAACAGCTATAACACCAGCATTAAACACTTTTTTAAATAAATCAAGCTCAAAACTCACTTTCAGTCAGCAGCGAGTCTTTGAAATAACTTGATCCAATGTGTATTATAATCACCATACAAGGCAGAAATATTTATAAGCGATGAAAAAGTCTGTGCACGCTAGGCATTAACATTACCATAGTAAACATGGTAAATATGACCTTTGAGGAAATCAGACGTCAGCTTCGTATTCTCCTGTATTTTAGTAATGTATATCATCTGTTACAAGCCTCATCTCTTGAGTTTAGCTCACGTCATTAAAAAAATATAATAGCCTAATGTTTTTGTTCGGGAGCTTTTATAAAAATAGAGATATTATCATTCATTATAAATGTGACGGCTACTGTGGCTAATAAACAGAAACAGACTCGACTGAATAAGCAGGCTATTTTCATAAGCGTTAAAAATAAATAAATAAAATAGAAATAAGTGTATTTATGTGTGATTAATTTTGAGTCCTGATAAATTAAATCAATAGCTTATGATCAATGTATCACTTATGCATCGATGCTTTTGAATGTGAATATATAACAAAGCATGCAAACAAACGGCCGCTTTTATCATCTTCGTTTTGTGATCGCGCATGTTCCAGTTACTTTTCTGATAACTTCTCTTTGTTGGTGAAATAATGAGGTTGCATGACGTTGTTCTGAGAAGCGTGTAAAGGACGTGTTTTAGTGTCGCGCAGCTGAGCTCCAGGGTCCACTGTGGAAACCCTGCGCTATTCTGGCCTCGTGCTACCCCTTACGAAAATTAACCATGGTTTTACTACAAATAAAACCAAAAAACCATGGTTACTGTAGTTAAACCATGGTAACCACAAATTTACCATGGTTTTGCTATATTAACCATAGTTTAACCATGGTATTTGTAGTAAATCTGTGGTTTTACAAACGGCAGTCAATACGCCAAAAAACCATGGGTTACTACAGTTTTACTATAATAAAACCATGGTTATTTTTCGTAAGGGACTGGCCCGAGGCTATGAGCCCCGCCCCGCCCGCTTTAAGCCCTGGCTCGCACTGGCCCGATATGCGGCTATTGATACCAGAAACACGCTCCGCCTTCACTCCATGAATAAAGTATTTCAGTATGTTTGAAATATTATGTTCATAACATAGCATATAAAATAATAATACAAATTTAAAAAAATAACAGGAGAGTTTCAAAGTGGCTTAAGCTATGTGTAAACTTTTTCCCTATATCACATGCCAAACTAATCTTTAATTGCTGCTTTCTGCTGTGAAAATTTTGTTTGTGATGAAAATAACATCTTTGTCAGTTATTTTATCTAAACAGATCGATTAACTTCAAGATTTCAAAATCAGAGAGCATGCTGATAATGTAGCACTGTAAGATTACATTTGTTTGAACGCATTATTGCGAAAGCGATTGAGTGTGAATCTGTTTAAATCATGCTTTAACCCGAAAATAATCAGTAAAAGAAACAGACTAACTCTTAACATCCCGCTCGACTCTTGCAGTCAACCTTCTGATCAAGCTAAATATGTTGGCTGTTGGCATGAATCTTACTCGTGATAAGAAGCTCATATTCAAGTGTTTGTGCAAAAATTATTAATGTGCATTAATGACAGGGAGGCGCCGTCTCATCACTTTAATTTTTCATGATAATGAATGTATAATTTTTTAATTAACATAATATCGTGGTGTCTCACATAGGTACATTAAAAATATATCTACAGAAAGCTTGAAATGTTTTTAAACGAAAAGGAATAGTGTAATGTGTGAATGTTGCATTTCTCTCGTCAGAGAGAGCAGCACTGTGAATATAACCAAAACAACAGTCCTATATAAACCGGTTCAGCAAGTGAAAGCCTCATGACACTATCCATATGAAAGAGCAATTCACACCTTTATCTCGATCCCACAAGCCATGAATAACTATCCAAAACCCAACCCCCTCCAGCTGAACAGAATTCGGTCTGTGTTTTGGCTCTGAGGTGTGTTACTGGGCTGAAACATGCCTGCACTACACTTCATAATTTTCTCGCAGCCCATATTATTATTTTCACAAGACCATAATGATAATAACAAATCATCAATTAATAATTCATCATTATTTTACGAAAATAATTGTTATTTGTGATCATGGATGTTTGCGGGAGGCTTTAAGACCAAGCGGAGTCCTCTGTTCCCGCCTCACAGCGCGCGGGTCTCCGAGGCTTCACTGTCTGCGGTTTGACTTTACTGAATCAGATTGAGGCGAACTTATTGATCATGAGCCCAACTAGAGCTGTAATCGGGCCTTAAAAGTTAGGCCCGACAGGACCCGAGCCCGACAGGTCTCGGCCCGAGCCCGACAAGTACATTTTGATTGACAGCTTTTTTAAAGCCCGAACCCGTTTACAGCCCGACATTATTCAAATGTGCGCACGCACACAGCTCTTTTGCCTTTTGTCAACAATGAGTAATTTATTCATGTTTTAACATAATTTACTCATAATTAACGTAGACTAGACCACTTGGAAGTTGGAATAAAGAAATAAAATAAGTCCTCTGTAACATCTCAGCATTCTAGACATAGGCTCATTTAACCTATAAATAGACCAACGCACCAATAAAAACGAGTAATTAAAAAAAAAAAATAATAAGATAAATTTTAAATTAAGATGGGTATTTGGCAATAAAAAAAAATTAAGATAAAGGCTCCGCCGGATTTGCTTTATTTTATAAAAGAATAATGCCAACATTAGCGTAAATACTCTGTCATTATTATGCATTTAAGACTCAATGAATATTTAGTTATCATTTGAAAAACCTTTACTCACAGAGATTAGGCTAGGTCTACATGTTTTTGTGGAGGAAAATGATTGAATCCACTGTAGATGTCTTCAGCGCGTTCCTGCGCTCACTGATGGTGCGTCATTATTCACTCATTATTCTCATTATAAACATGGTCAAAACTTTTCCACACCTCAGAGTTTGCTTTAGTTGCTGGTGCAACCAAAACGTAATCACCAGAAGCAAGCCTCCGTTACACCTGCTCAGCATTCATTTTCGCATCTTTCTCGCGCTAATCGAAACACATCACATGACCGCTCGTTTACCTCGCAAACCGGAGCGCAAGCGCAAGCCCGAGCCCGGCCCGAGCCCGCGTAAGATGATAGAAATATATCATTGAGTTAGAATATCATTGAGTTAATGCTGTTAAAGAGAAAGAGAAGTCTAGGACTATTCTTAAACTTGGAGCTGGTTATATTGAAGTACATATCCAAACACCAGAAACGTTATGCATTTTATTAATAATGAAATGTTATGAAAATTATGCATTTTATTTATTCACATGCTGTATGGTTGAAATAATATTTTAGTTCACAGCTTTAAGTTCCGTTGATTAAAAAAATGCTTTATTGGCTAATGTTTCATAAACCTTCAGTTGTTATGCTCTAAAGTATTTTTAATTACGTTATTGTTATTATTATTATTATTATTATTTGAATAATTGTAGCTTACATAAATAGTTAAAGCAAAACAAATATTCGGATTGTCCCTTTTTTTTCTCTTGTTTTCCTAAAGAATAAACACGTATTTTTACATGAATAAACATGATTATTAAACTAACTTTCAATTCTCAAGGAGTTTATAAGTAAAAAAAAAAGTTCTAAATGAACTTGTTAACAATATAATTAGAACTAACAATATAATTCGATTTTTTTTTAAATGAACAATTCCTGTATAAAATGGGACAGCAACCTTTATATCACTGGTTCTCAACCTTTTTTTCCAGCGAGCCGCACTATGGTCTAAGTGCAAGTCTACGCATAAAAATTACATATTACATCAGCAATACAAACCAACCTGATTTATAATATTATAGCCTAACTATTATGATATATAATTCATTGAAATAAACAATTCTACTCCCCATAAATAAAACACCTGATGCTGTCGGGAGCTGACCAATTTTGTGAGATTCAGCTTGAAAGGAGTAACACAAAGAAGTAGCGATTGTAACGCCTGTGTTATACTTTTCGCATGAGCAATCCAGACGCAGACTTCTTCAATTTATACTTCTGAATGCGCAGGCTGATGGTCAGCTCTAATTGCCCAGAATTATTGCACATCTGACTGTCTTTATATTCTTTTATTGACGGATTGCACAGGTTCGAGTAGCAATGAGCTTCTTCACTCTGCCTGGCTGCCAGGGGCGTAGCAAGCTTTTCAAAAGTGTGGGGGATGGATGTGGTTTGTTTATAAACAATAAAAATGATGAACACATTGACAAAGGGGTACAAAATGCAGGGCTTAAAGTTCTCTGGCACTGTGCGGGATTTCCGGCTTGCAGTGTTTGGCTGGGAAAAAAATAATCCTACATTAAAAAAGAAAAAAAAAGAAAAAAAAAATTAGAAAAGGGGAGAAAAAAAACGCAAAATCAGAAAAGGGGAGAAAAAAACGCCCACACAAAGCTTTTTCTCTGGTGGTATAAATAATGTAACAATTTACTGTTTTTAAACATTAAAATAATATACACTTTTTTTTCATAGTTCTTCAACAGGTACGCAAACAATATCCCAATAATAGCAATTAGCATTAGTCTAAAAAACGAAAAATAATACCGAAAACACTCGACATGTCAACAAAACGATTAACAGAACATCTTCCCAAACACATATAAAGCTTATTTAAAAACCTCTAAAGCATAAACACTCATTCAAAGTACCTGGAAAAGGGAGATGTAAATAACCATAAGTTCCCGCCTCCTCAGCACGAGCTGACCGATAACACCATAGACATCATATGGATAACACCCCAAGAGAGGCGGGACTTAAGGCAGAACAGCCAATCATCAGCCGATCACACTCAAAGCCGGTGTCAAGTTTGAGAGGGAGGGGGGAGGAGGCAGCCGCGGCGAGCGCAGACACAGAGCGGTCAGAGAAACGGAGGAACGACTGTAGTAAGGCGTTTGTGCAAAACTGCGGAAAAACTGCAAAAAATGTGCGGGTGTCGAACCCTCTCACCGGGAAAAGTGTGGGTGTTAAAACCCCCACATCCCCCACGGGTGCGACGCCCCTGCTGGCTGCACATGTGCAATTTTGCTTTTGAAGCCAACTGACCACAGGCACCTGTCCAGCGCGGTCGTCTGTTAGAGCCTCTGCTCACACTCTCCAATCACGCCTACCTAGCGGATATAGCGGACTCGCAGACGCAGAAAGTTTGACAGAGGGTTTAAGATGCAGGCTTGCATGACCTGACGCGCAACATTTCAGAAAATGTGCGTTCACAAATATAGCCTATTTTGACCCAAATATGGAAAAGCACTTTTGAATTTAATAATATGAGGTTCTCTCTTGAGATATTTTTCCATTTATCTGAACTTCTTCAAGTGAGTTGCAGGGAAAAAATAAATAAAATAAAAATAAATAAATAAAACGAAAATCCAGCACTTCTCCTTCAATACTGATACTGCGACTATTGACAGTTTGTACATGTTCATTCGCTGGCATTTTTTGAATTTCTTTTTTTTTTTTTCTTAAAAAACTAATTTGTCCATTCTAATGCGCAATTTTACCTTAAAGACAATTTACCTAATGGCTGTTGATGACTATTTGAATTGAATTCTGCCAAAGTGCGCGCTTGTATGTATTCGTTAAATGCTTATGCCAGTGCTCATGTCTGAAAAATAATATATGAAGAAGAAAAAAAATCACGTAAAAACATTGGGATATAGCCTATATTTCATTAGTTGCATATTTTTTTTTAAATTGATGTAAACAATACAATTTTACAAACTGATAAAGGTTTTTTTTTCTTTTTTTTTCAGCATGTTGTGCAGACCGCATTATTATCTTGACGGGCCGCAGGTTGAGAACCACTGCTTTATATCAAACATTTTTAAATCGTCCACAGCTGAGCTTTGCGGGAGGCTGATCTGCGCCAGATCACGTGAAGTGAATGTAATGAACAAAGTCGTTTTCAGATGCAATGAAAGAAAGAAAAAAACAAGGATAACCTAGATTAGTGCCAGGCTCTGTTCTGAAGTAAAATAATTATAATTAGTACTGTTAACCAAGAGTAACACATTTTAACGGATTAATCGCCTATTTTCATTTGCTGAATGTTTTCTTTATTTTTTTAAACACGCTAAAAAATAAAGATTGTCAGAGGAAAAAAAATATATGAGTCGTGTATAGGTTTCATTTTAACGGATCAATCACCTATTTCGTTTGCTGTATTTTTTATTTTTTTAAGTTTGTGAGAGGAAAAAAATGGGCTATATAGGCTCAATCGGGAGAAATCAAACGTTTCCATATTTGTGATGTTGCCCATTTTAAACTTAACTAGGCTATTATTCATGAGGTAAATAGGCTGTGTGCGTTTCAGTATTGATGAAAAAAAAAATCATAATTAACAATATGTCAAAGTGCTCACGCCGAATGTCTGGTGAACGACTTCTGTTTCCATTATGTGCGCGAGGCACCAGCACGATCAGCTGAAACAAATAATACTTAATTTTTGGTCACACATAAGGCATAGTTAAAAATGCTGGTAGTTTGAAAAATCAAGAATAATAACTAATACTAATTATTGCTAAATGCTGGACCGTTCCTATATATAATATATATATAGGCCTTATATTTATTTACTGTTTAATAAAAATAGCATGCATATGATCCTTTGTGTTAAGGTCTTCTTTTAATTTTTGTTTAGTAGACTGTAGTCTAAGACTATCCAACATTTTAAAAATTAACAAATTGTAAAAAAAAAAAAAAATTAAATGTTACAATGTTATATCACAATGTTATTGTTGTTTTACTTCCTTCTTTTATCTCATTTTACAATTACATTCATTTCGCAATCCGTCCTTTGCGCCACCTGGCGGTAGTTTCGCGAATGATTTTAACACGCGACTGAATTGCGGCGGTAAGCGACAGAAAGGCTGGCCACCTACTGTACACATATTGTATGTGTATATATATATATATATATATATATATAGAGAGAGAGAGAGAGAGAGAGAGAGAGATTTAGATTTACTTGACCTATTAAAAGAAAATTCTTACTTTTATTTTAGGGATGATTGAAAAAAACAAGAATGAAGAAATGAGTGAAGTTGAAGAGAAAAATCACGTCAAAACTGGAGAAAAACCCTTGAGTTGTTCTCAAACCAAAGAAAAATATTTAAATATAAGAAAAGCTAAAAAATCTTTCACCTGCACTCATTGTGGAATGAGTTTGACGTGCAAATACAATCTTGATGTTCACATGAGAGTTCACACTGGAGAGAAACCACACACATGTGGTCTGTGCGGGAAGAGTTTTGCACAATCATCGCACCTTAAGGATCACATGAACATCCACACTGGAGAGAAACCTTACAAGTGTTTACGCTGTGACAAGAAATTCAGTCATTCAGGAAATCTGAATACACATGAGAGGATCCACACCGGAGAGAAACCGTACACATGTGATCAGTGCGGGAAGAGTTTCACAATAAAGGGCAATCTTACAGAGCACATGAGAGTTCATACCGGAGAGAAACCATACACATGTGATCAATGCGGGAAGAGTTTCACACGATCAGGAACCCTTAAGAAACACATGAACATCCACACTGGAGAGAAGCTTTACGCATGTGATCAGTGCGGGGAAATTATTTTAAATGCTTCAGCCCTACAGCAGCACATGGATGTTCATACAAAGGAGGAACCACATTCATGTAATTTGTGTGGAAAGAGTTTTTTATGTCTACAAAGTTTGAAAGAACATGAGAAAACTCATACTGGTGTGAGAGATCATGTGTGCTTTGAGTGTGAAAAGACTTTTAGTTCAGCGAGCAGTTTAAAACGGCACCAGAGGATTCACACTGGAAAGAAACCTTACAAGTGTTCACACTGTGACCAGAGCTTCAGTAATTCATCAAGTCTGAAAACACATGAGATGATCCACACTGGGAGAGAAACCTTATCGCTGCACTGAATGTGGGAAGTGTTTCAATGATTCATCTGCTCTACACAGACATACAAAAAACAATCATAGTAAGTAGATCAACTTCAGATCGGAATTGCCTCCTCACCAAATGTGACACAATAATGAATCAAGCAATTCAAAATATAATCTGGATGAATAAATCCATAACAAAGGACACGACAAAGAAACATCATCTAAAGTTTCACAGTGAGTAAAGTTCATCACCAAAACCAGCAAATTTAACTGTGATTCAGATCAACTCAAAGGTGGAGTTCCTTTCCAAAGAACAATGTCACAAAGTTTTAATGTAATGATAAAAATTAAACTTTCATATATTTTAGATTCATTGCACACCAACTGAAATATTTCAGGTTTTTTATTGTTTTAATACTGATGATTTTGGCATACAGCTCATGAAAACCCAAAATTCCTGTCTCAAAAAATTAGCATATCATGAAAAGGTTCTCTAAACGAGCTATTAACCTAATCATCTGAATCAACTAATTAACTCTAAACACCTGCAAAAGATTCCTGAGGCTTTTAAAAACTCCCAGCCTGGTTCATTACTCAAAACCGCAATCATGGGTAAGACTGCGGACCTGACTGCTGTCCAGAAGGCCATCACTGACACCCTCAAGCGAGAGGGTAAGACACAGAAAGAAATTTCTGAATGAATAGGCTGTTCCCAGAGTGCTGTATCAAGGCACCTCAGTGGGAAGTCTGTGGGAAGGAAAAAGTGTGGCAAAAAACGCTGCACAACGAGAAGAGGTGACCGGACCCTGAGGAAGATTGTGGAGAAGGACCGATTCCCGACCTTTGGGGACCTGGGGAAGAAGTGGACTGAGTCTGGAGTAGAAACATCCAGAGCCACCGTGCACAGGCGTGTGCAGGAAATGGGCTACAGAGAAGCAGCACTGGACTATTGCTCAGTGGTCCAAAGTACTTTTTTCGAATGAAAGCAAATTTTGCATGTCATTCGGAAATCAAGGTGCCAGAGTCTGGAGGAAGACTGGGGAGAAGGAAATGTCAAAATGCCTGAAGTCCAGTGTCAAGTACCATGTGCCATGTCAGCTGCTGGTGTTGGTCCACTGTGTTTTATCAAGGGCAGGGTCAATGCAGATAGCTATCAGGAGATTTTGGAGCACTTCATGCTTCCATCTGCTGAAAACCACTGGTAAATGGTTTACTGACCATGGTATTACTGTGCTCAATTGGCCTGCCAACTCTCCTGACCTGAACCCCATAGAGAATCTGTGGGATATTGTGAAGAGAAAGTTGAGAGACGCAAGACCCAACACTCTGGATGAGCTTAAGGCCGCTATTGAAACATCCTGGGCCTCCATAACACCTCAGCAGTGCCACAGGCTGATTGCCTCCATGCCACGCCGCATTGAAGCAGTCATTTCTGCAAAAGGATTCCCAACCAAGTATTGAGTGCATAGCTGAACATAATCATTTGAAGGTTGACTTTTTTTGTATTAAAAACACTTTTCTTTTATTGGTCAGATGAAATATGCTAATTTTTTGAGATAGGAATTTTGGGTTTTCCTGAGCTGTATGCCAAAATCATCAGTATTAAAACAATAAAAGACCTGAAATATTTCAGTTGGTGTGCAATGAATCTAAAATATATGAAAATTAAATTTTTGTCATTACATTATGGAAAATAATGAACTTTTTCACAATGCTAATTTTTTGAGAAGGACCTGTATATACATATAGATAGATGCATGCTTACACAGATATATATTTTTCCTTTTAGAAGTGTTTTGAAGTAACAGACAGGAACATATGTGAGTGTATTCCTTCTCCTAGGGTCACAAGGTCAGCTAAAAGGGTCAGGAGAGGCCCTTCCACTACGTGCGCTGCGAGGGAGATTTAGAAATGTATACTAGATGTATTAAGAATCCTGTTCTATCCTGTATTTCTATTCCTCAAGATTAATGTCGGCCTATTATGTGTGTGTATCCAACCGTAGTGATAAGACACTTGCCAGTGCTAGAGAACCTTGAGTTGAAGATAAGGGCTTTGTGTGTGTGTGTGTCAGCACTTATGCTCGTGAGAAGACCAGTTTCTGCTGACATCCTGACCTGAGATGAGGTGTCTTCTTCACCAGTGCTGACGTCTGCTACAATCATTGGAGATATGCTGGAGACTGGCTAAGTGTATCTAGGTTTTGGAAGATTGATGCTGGAGACTGTCTAAGTTTATCTAGGTTTTGGAAGATTGCTGCTGAGCAGCGCTTTGACGCTTTTTTTTCTGTCTGGAGTATAACTGTGGTTGATTTTGTATTGTACGGGAGCGGCCTGCGAACTCCTTCGAGAGTGTTGAAGCTGACTTCTGCTTATGAAACTGCAAACTATTTTCTTCAAGTAAAATTATTATTAATTGAACTAATTTCTGACTCCTGGTCTTCATTGCGACAACACCTGGTCCTTGAGTTATAACTGTAAATTCCCCTAACAATATATATATTCTTATACTGCGATGTATTTTTGCAATAACTGATCATTATTTGCTTCTCTTGTAAGAAGGAATAGGTATCTGAACCTGATATTAAACAAGCCCTGGGGGTTAAAATCTGATGTGTCTTGAGGACTTTATGTCCACTGTGTGCATGTGTCTGTTAAGTCCACATGAGCTTAGTAATTATAAGTTCACACCACTGATCTATAACAGAACTGGATATTTCATGATGTTATAAAAGTGAAGCCATTGAACCGTCATATTGCTAGTCCCTAGTGTTTCCATATATTCAGTTGAGTTAAACGTAAATTGTAACATTTTATTAGAAAACCACCAAATGATTCATCTTTTTTTTATTTTTTTTTATCTTAAGTATCCCTGTACATTGTTACAACAATGCCTGCACAATTTTAATGTCTCCCTTTTCAGACACACCCAATTTAGTTCTTGCAGTCTCTACTAACAAGATGATGAGATGAATCAGTTGTTTAAGATGATGGAGACAACACAAAATGTGTAGGACAGGGGGTCCTTCAGGACAGGTTTAAAAACTTCTGCTTTAGTCTTACTGTAATATTGTGCTCTATGCATATGAATACTGAACAATTGCTACTTAAGTGTTAAACTGATTATGTATTTAGAATTTAAAAGTTAAAGTGGTCATATGATGCGATTTTTCTTTCTCTTTGGAGTGTTACAAGCTGTTCGTGAATAGATAAGATCCCTAAAGTTTCAAAGACTAAAGTCTTGAACCCCAAAGAAACTTAGTTAAGGCTGGTCCACACCCTCCTAGAACGCCTCGTTTAAACAGGCCCCCACATGTCTACATCACTGTGTGGGAAGATTTGCATAATCCCGCTAAAATGTTCACGCAAAGAAAGAAGGCATAACTTTATTGTTGCTGCCACCACCACCATCATGTTGTGAAGACGCTATTTGTTAAGTCTTGGGAACAAATGTTTTGTATGTGTTTTAAAGCCTTATTTCAGTGACTTAATTTTAGTTTTTAACTAACCATGCATAAAGGTGATTGTTTTCTTAAAAATACAAACATGTAGACTACATTCTTGCTGCTTCATGTATTATTGTAGCACAGTTTGCGCTGATTATATTGTAATCAGTCTTTAGCCAGTAATATCTTTTTAAGATGCTAAGAAAAAAAAAAAAGAAACACAAATGGCAAGGAATGTCAAAACTTCTCCAGGGCCCCATATCTCCTCAGACCCAAGAAGGGTAAAAGCTTTGTTAGCCCAACCCACAGGAAAACAATATATTGCTCAGTGGTTGCTTTTCCTATGCTCTCATATATTTCATTTTAGTATCAACAGCATTTCAGATGTTTCTCCTAATATTCCTATAAAGAATTAAAGTAGGCACAAATGAGACATGAGAAGGAAGGAAGCGGGTGAGTGAGGGGTCACATATTTGTTTGTTGAATGTGAATGAGAGTGGTACGGGTAGGTTTTCACAGTAAATTCAAGCATGCTACTTCATCATCAAGTTGTCCCGGCTACGAGGCTATCGGATGTGAGGGATCCTGCAGGTGGTGGATCATTTCACCGCAGCAGAATGATTAAATGTCAAAAAAAAAAAAAAAATTGATGGTGGATTTTTAATACAGAAAGGATTTTATGAAACACATGTGAATTAAATTAAATTATATTTCCAGTTATAAATGTGCTTCTGATTACAGATAACCTGGGATTACACAAGGGTTTGTATTGTAAAGACAGCCAGTTTGATGGGAGGATAATTTGCTTTTTGGGTTAATATTATTTCTTGGTATGAATTTTAATGGTCTCACAAGTAGAGATTAGACTGTGCAGGAACTGAAATTTACAAGGTAAATGTTTGCTGAAGTTGTCTGCAAGTCTGCTGACGTTAGGTTATGTGAACACTTTCAAGCTAATGTTAGCATGTAATGCTGAAATAAATATAATATTATATATAAATAAAATACAAAATATTGAACTTGAAAACTTTCAAACTGGCTGTTACTAAGCCTCTCATAAAAAAAAATAAAAATAAAACAAAAACACACAACTAGACCCCAAAGAACTAGTTGATTATAGACCAATCTCTAATCTCCCTTTTCTGTCCAAGATACTAGAAAAGGTAGTATCCTCACAATTATATTCCTTCTTAGAAAAACAAATAGTCTCTGTGAGGATTTCCAGTCAAGATTTAGGACCGTATCATAGTACTGAGACTGCTCTTCTTAGAGTTTCAAAATGACCTGCTCTTATCATCTGATCGTGGTTGTATCTCTCTATTAGTGCTATTCGATCTTAGTGCTGTGTTCAACACTATTGACCACAACATTCTTTTGCATAGACTAGAACACTGTGTTGCCATTAATGGAAGTGCATTAGCATGGTTTAAATCGTACTTGTATGACCACTATCAATTTGTTGCAGTGAATGAAGAGGTATCATATCGATCACAAGTGCAGTATGGAGTACCTCAAGGCTCAAGTACTAGGGCCGTTACTCTTCACGCTTTACATGTTACCCTTGGGAGATATCATCAGGAAACCTGGTGTTATCTTTCACTGTTATGATGATGATACTCAGCTCTATATTTCTTCGCGGCCAGGTGAAACACACCAATTTAAAAAAATAATGGGAATGCATAGTCGATATAAAAATTGGATGACGAGTAATTTCTTGCTGCTAAAATTCTGAAAAACAGAGGTGTTAATTATAGGACCTAAAACTGCATGTAATAACCTAGAACACTGTCTAAAACTTGATGGTTGCTCTGTCAATTCTTCGTCATCAGTTAGGAACCTAAGGTGTGCTATTTGATCGCAATCTTTCCTTAGAAAGCCACGTTTCTAGCATTTGTAAAACTGCATTTTTTAATCTCAAAAATATATCTAAATTACAGCCTATGCTCTCAATGTCAAATGCAGAAATGTTAATTCATGCATTTATGACCTCAAGTTTAGATTATTGTAATGCTTTATTGGGTGGTTGTTCTGCACGCTTAGTAAACAAACTACAGCTAGTCCAAAATGCAGGGCAGCAAAAGTTCTTACTAGAACCAGGATGTATGACCATATTAGCCCGGTCCTGTCCACACTGCACTGGCTCCCTATCAAAACATTGTACAGATATTAAAATATAAACTTATTACTTTGAAAAGGCCCTGAATGGTTTAGCACACTCAGTATTTGAATGAGCTCTTGTTACATTATAATCCTTCATGTCCGCTGTGTTTTCAAACTAATCAAAATCAACTGCAGGCAGCAAGCGCTATATAAATAAAGGTGACTTACACTGCTTGTTCTTAAGAAACATTCAAGAATCACATAAATGATGTCTTGCCTTGAATCCACTTGCTGTCACGATCTGAGCTGGGAGGAATGAGAGCGAAACGTGGAGTACAAATAGTAGTCTTTAATCCAGGAAAACAACAGAAACACAAAAACAACGAGAATACCCTGACAAACACTAAACTGAATTGACTGGGGCTTTTAACCACAGGATAACAAAGGATTAAGGAGACACACCCGGAATCAAATTAAAAAATCAACTTAAGGGGGAAATTGTAAAGCAAAGAAAATTTATTGAAATCGTTATTTGCATGTATTGAAATCGTTTAGGTGGGTGTGTCCGATGGTCACTGACGACACGAGGTAACTAATCCAACACAAAATATATTTCTGCTTAATTGTGCAGGGAAAACCTATTTCTGGTATTAGTATCAAATTGATTTGTATATACTATATTACAATACAAGCCTATGTTACCATGTTGCTCTACATTGTATTGAAATTCAAAGCTTACCATCCATCATCTTGGAAATTAATATTTATGTCTTTAAATCCATTCATCTGATGTTTGCTACTGTAATGAATGATACTTAAGATGCAAGGGGATTTCACAACATTAATTAAATAAGCTTTTACATTGCAGCACGTTTGCATTGTAAGAATTGTACAGAAATGACAGTTAACATTAGAGCTTACTGATACTACAAACTTTTATCATTTAGCCCCAGGGTTCGATTAATACTGGATTCAGGTATTCATTCCTACTAACAAGAGAAGCAAAGAAGGATCGGCCGCACTTTATATTAAGTGGCCTTAACTACATGTACTTACATTTTATTAATAATTTAGTAGAAATGTACTTATGTGTACATACATGTTTTTACATTGTACTTATATTTTAAAAAAAAACTACATGTAATTACATCTGTATTTAATTTCTGTAATTATATTTATAATTACACTGTTGACCCATACTTTACACCTTAACCCACCCTTAAACTTACCCATACCTCCAACCCTCTCCCTAACCTTACCCCCTATCCCATCTCAATAGCAGCAAAAGTGTTTTACAATACAATATGAACACAAAAAGTACATTGTACTTATTTTTTATGTAGGTAATAGTAGTTAAGGCCAACTAATATAAAGTGGGACCGAAGGATCAATTACAAAGGCTACATGACAGTTTATATTGCATCTGCGTTTCCCAAATACATCTTAAGTGGAAGAATATCTCAAGTCAACAATAAAGACAAATTAAATATTAAATCTCAGCCTTGAGAAGCGTAAGCCTCTTCCTCCAGCTTCCTGAACAAGAACAGTCTGTAAGAGCTTCATTTTACTTATGACAGAGCAAACAAATTACAAGTGAAACATATGCATATAAGACAATTGAACATGATATAAAACTCATAAAAAAACACACACAAAAAAAAAATCTTTCTGACAGTGTTCTTTGTTGATCTGAATCACAGTTGAATCTGCTGGTTTTGAAGATGAACTTCATTCAATGTGAAAACTTTATATAACGTTTCTTTGTCATGTCACTTGCAACTGCTGGTTAGGAAGATTTATCCAGATTATATTTTATTGCTTGATGCATTTTTTTGTCTCATTTGGTGATGATGCCGAATCAGACCTGAAAGCAGGGGCGGACTGGGGCTAAAAAGTGGCCCTGGAATTCATGGCACAGAGCAGCCCACTTACCAAGATCAAAATTATTTTAAATGTTGAAAACAGTTGTGCTGCTTCATATTTTTTATGGGTAAGATTAAAAGCAGTCTATTATAAATTAATAATTTAATCACTTTTTACACAAAAACATTAAACAACAACAAGTTTTCTAAACTGACAACAACCATTAGTATATAATGATCAACAAATAATATCTGATAATAATAATTAAGCAGCCAATCAGCATATTAGAATGATTTCTTATGGAACGTGACACTGAAGTTACTGGAGTAATACATGCAAAATATTCAGTTTATAAAATA
>NW_020526199.1:0-23180 GCF_003368295.1 Carassius auratus
TCCACACCTGCATCACAGCACTTAACCTAAAGACACAAAAATGTTTTACCCCATGACACCTGCTGGGCAAAATAAAATACTACAGCCCCTTGGATCGTCACAGTAGATTCAGACTATAACTTTTGACTCTCCTTGCTATATTCGTGGAGTTATGAGTTGGTATTTTTGTGTATGGCATTCAGAAAGCAACAGTATTAAATAGTATATTTTGGCGAGTCAAGAGCTAAACAAAAAGTCCTGTTTCATTACAAAATACTGTAACTTTTATAAACATTATACTATCACCACAAAATGTTAATTAATATTTATTAAAAAATAAAATATTCATAAAACTGCAATTAAATTATATTATTTCTATAGTCTATTACAAAAAAGACAAAATAATAAGGCTGAATAAGCTGATCTATAGCATTTAAATGATGGTTGCCTGTCTGTGAATGGTACACCCCTCTAAGCTCACAGAAGTGGTTTGACCCAAGTCCTCAGCAGCCAATGACATTGACCCGTTCAAACTGATTTTTAACGCGTACTTCACGTGTACTTCACGTGTATTTAACACGTGAAATACACGTTAAATACACGTTAAGTACGCGCTGATTTTTAACACGTAAACAACACGTATTTAACGCGTTAAATACGTGTTGTTTACGCGTGAAATACACGTATTTTAACGTGTTGTTGACGCGTTAAAAATTCACGTGAATTTGACCCTTTTGGCCTTCCATAATTACAAGCACGCTCGGGTTCTTGTACTGTGATAATACATCAGTGAGCAGAGTTTGTTTTATTAATGGAGCAAATAAAGCATCCTCAGTAGGCTACTACTGCAGGTGTATTCTGTCATATTCAGGCAGATATTATGGGATGCACTGAAGGCGTCGCCCGCGCGCGTGCCCGTGACGCAGAGCCGCTGATGCGAAGGTGATTTTCACCATGACGCTCAGATGCTGGTGTGTGAATCACAAGAACACACGGCTCTTACACTATCGCAAGCCGTTTTATATCGGTGCACTGGCCCAGGGCTATGAGCCCCGCCCAGCCCGCTTTAAGCCCTGGCTCGCATTGGCCCGACAGGGGAAATGCGGCTATTGGCCGCTTCTTTTACCGTCTGTGGCTCGACCGAACGTCAACGTCGCCGCCATTTGGAGCGGGCAACGCTCATAACTCTCACATCAGGACAGAAGAAAAACATAAGACAACAGTTAAGTCAAGAGTTAGGAAGGATGGGAGTTGATACAATTTCAATAAAAGTATTACTAGGAAATGGGACAAGACAATCAAGAATTCATTAATTATTATTTAAATATCTAAATAAAACAGGAATAGTAAATAGAATTTAACTTTTTTTTTTCTTCGAAAGCCAAGTAGCTCACTCCAGATCAGTAGGTGGCGGAAATGCACCATTTATGTTGGTCTACAAATTCCGCCATTAAACACTAAGAAGAAGAAGAAGAAGAAAAGAAGAAGAAGAAGAGAAGAAGAAGAAGAAAACGAAAACATACCTGACTCGTCGACAGATTGGACACTACAAACCGTCACACGATAATAAAAACAGATCTCGGATGTTATCTTTCACAGTTCAGACTCAGCTGTTCTTTCCGATGTTTTTGGTCATTTTTAAAATTATGTTGACAGCTTAATTAACCACCAGTCGTCAGACATTAATAAATAGCTAGCGATATCGCTAACGTAGTTAGCAGTGAAAGCTGAGACTTCATAAGAATTAAAAGTTTAAATGAATTCTTATTACGTTTTAAACTTATTGCCGTTTATATAATAATTCTAAATGGTGTTATGAGTACAATATAATGAGTGAGCACTTTGGACTGTCCTAGATTCTAGATTAATGATGGAGCTAAAGCTTCTTTCTCTAATTTCACTACCGTTACTTATTTACAAAGATGAAGTGGTAACACTTTAGAATACTAGTCCTTTAGTTAATGTTAGTTAATTCATTAACGAACATGAACAAACAATGAACAATAAATGTATTACTGTATTTATTTCATCTTTGTTCATGTTAGTTAATGAAAATACAGTTTTTCATTGTTAGCACAACTTCTGATTTAAATAATGCCATTAGTAAATGTTGAACTGAACATCAACTAAGATTAATAAATGCTGTAGAATGATTGTTCTTGCTTAGATCATGTTAACTAAAGTAGTTAACTAATCTTAATGGACCGTTATTCAAAAGTGTTACCAATTAAGTTTTATCATCACTTGAACTTATTCTATGTATTCTTTTTTCTTCCCTTTAGTCATTTGCCAAACAGGACAAGGACAGTCTTAAGGAAAGCTGAGGAAAGCTGTTCTCAGAGACGAGACTATACCTCCCTAGACTAGTGTTGTGTTTGTACTAAACCCAGAGCAGCCCCTGAATGAATCGACAGAATGACCAGCTCATATTCTAAAGCCATTAATCGTCTGAAAGCATTAATATATACCAGGAAAACAAGACAGAAATACTAAGGAAGAAAATCTCTGCATTAATCGCTTAAACGGTTTGATTCTGATTCATTTCTTAATAATGGTTGATACAAATGCTTAATTCTGCACTCATGTTTATAATTAAAAGATGACATAATCTGTCCATAAACCTTTTAAAACCGCAACAAAGAAATTAATGGATGTTTACATTAAGTAAATTTTATTTTCTCATTACACACAGTCAAGTATTATTAAGAATCTTCTCATACCTCGATATTAAAATTAGATTGATTGGGCGTAATATATTCAGATTTTGAGAGGTCAAAGGGCAGAGAGCATGATCACTATACAGCGGTATTCCTCACTGCTTCCTCACATCAGAGTAATCTGGGGGAAGAACAATGATTACACTGCTGTATTCCAGTGCTAATATAGTGGAACATCCATCAAACCAAGACCACTTTTGGCAGGAGATGCATAATGAGCTTCAGATATTAATTTTTATTATCTACTCAATATATTTATTTTTAGATTTTTATTGGTAAATTCTTAAAACGGGGGGGGGGGGGGGGGGGGGGGTGCATCTGCCAAAGGTGAAAACTATTGTTTTTCTCAGCCGCTGACAGATATTGTTCTTGTTTTAATCATGAACTAATTTATATTTCAGTAAATGCTTCTCGATTTAAGGATGTTCAGATATTGAGCTGAAATACCCTGAACACTGCACAGAGGTTAAGATGACCATTTCTACAAAAATAAAATATAAATTGAAACTAATCCTATTTTGTTTTAATTTTCCCTTACTAAATTATAGGCTACAGTTACTGATGCTATGGACTGTGGATTACTAACAGGCTATTAACAAAAATCTGTCTCTAAACCTCTTTTCTCTTTTATTAAAAGTTGATATAGACAAGTACATGATAGAATCAAATGTTTTGCAAATCCGCTCGAAAGACCTGATCTCAAATGAATCGCTAAACGCGCTTCGGAGTCCCGATCTGAATCAAATGTTTGGCGAACTCCGAAGCCCCGATCAAATGATTGGCGAAAAGCGCTTCGGAGTACCGATCTGAATCAAAGCGAACTCCGAAGCCCCGATCAAATGATTCGCTAAACGCGCTTCGGAGTCCCGATCTGAAACAAAGCGAACTCCGAAGCCCCGATCAAATGATTCGCGAAACGCGCTTCGGAGTCCCGATCTGAATCAAATGTTTTGTGAACTTGCTCTGAATCCCAATTTTTTTTTTTTTTTTTTTTTTTTTTTTTTATTATTAACATTTTGACAAAGTACAATTTTATGACGTAAACAAAATTGAATCAATATACAGCTTAATAAAACTCATCTTAACAAGGGTGAACAAAATAAGAGACAGGAAAAGATCCGAAAAAAAATAACAAATAAAATTAAATAAATATAAAAAAACAGATACATAATTGAAAAACACTTAGGGGTCTGTATCAAAGTTAAAATAATGAAATAATTTGATTGTTTTTGTTTAATTTGTTGTTCTTTTTTAATTTTCAATGCAGTTCCAATATTTTTTAAGGTCTGTTATTCTGAAATTGTAAAAGGAGGGTTTGCTTCTTTGCCAAATCATTTTGTGCAGATAAAATTTAGCTAAAATAATAATTAAGTTAATTACATATTTTTTCATTGGCTGATAAATTTGGCTCAGTGACTATAAGAAGTATTTCAAATTTACTTAGAGAAATATTCTTTTTTTATCTTTTGGGAAATAAATCTTTGTAAATTGGACCAAAAGGAAGCTACAAGGGGACAATCAACAAAAACATGCTCAATGGTTTCTCCTTCACATTCACAGAATGTACAAAAGTTACACACAGTTGGAAAAAAAGTACAGATGTTTGCTTTTGAAGGGTAATATCTGTGAACAATTTTGAATAAAACTTCTTTGATTTTATTTACAATAATATACTGGTGAGTTAGCAGGAAGATCATATTCCATAATTTCTTGTCCAGTAAAGTCCATCGGTGTTAGGAGTACTGGCAGGATCAAGTATGTTTCTAATAAAAGTATTGTTACATCTCTTATCTGTGAGTGGAATGCCAGAAATAGTAGGAGAACTGACTGTTACAGATAGAGAAGTATCTGTCTCTATGCTCTGGGCTAAAGAAACAAGACTAACAGGAATAGACTCAATCACAATTGTGAATTCTTCTTGAGATGTATCAATACCATAATTTTTCCATGAAGTGGAGAGAAATTGTGTTTAAAGATTAGATTGCAACATAAAAAGGTTTGTTTATGAAAATTGCTTAATTTCACAGGGAGTTTTCCTACTGAAAAAGGACATATCAATAGAAAGTTAAGACCACCAATAGTTTCAAATAAGCTGTTTGGAATAATATTCCACTGTTTGGACACTTGAGGAATCTTTTAATCCAGTTGATTTTTATTAATTTGGTTAAATGAAGTAAATGTCAGTACATTCAGACCACCTTCAGCCAGAAGGTTTGAAAGAACAGACCTTTTAACCTTGTCAGGATTCTTCCATATAAATTTGAAGAGAATTTTATCTAATTGGGAACAAGTGGATTTTGGAACATCTAGAGATGAGAAAATATAAGCTGCTCTTGACATCCCTTCTGCCTTATTTAACAGAACTCTGCTACATATGGATAGATCCCTGGCAGACCAACAATTAAATTTGGTTTTGATGGTCTGAGCCCAGATCTCAAGTTATTTTCCAGTGAAAGCGCTATAGCGTTCATTCGCTTGCCGAAAAATGGCGGAGACCAAAAGTATTCAGATGTGTATAGTGTGCCTTTGTGTTCTAATTCAAATAAATAAATAAAAAACGTATTTATCATTTCATAGTTTTCCCACCGAAGAAAATAAAAAAAGCATTGAAATTGTGCTATACGGCGAGAGGAGGAGGTGACAATTCATGTGAGGAAAGGTATTTAGTGTGTGCGATCACTTCACAGAGGATGAGGTCCGTGTCCAACCGGAGTACGGTCGATCTCGCACCGTGGGCTGTGCCTTCCAGGTTTGTGTGGAAAAGTTGCGGAGACGTTAAATCACGCGTCAAAACGGGATGTTTGTGGTGCAGAGCAGTAAATGTCGAGATGGTGCAGGAGCACGATTTCAACAGCCGTCCAGTCCCAGGTGAGTGTAATGTGTTAACTAAAACAATAACTTATATTAATAGCTTATCGGCAACTATAGACATTAATCAAATATAGTATGTTTTATTTGTATTGTTAGATGTAACGTTATACATTTAATGTAGCACATGGTAGCAGTTATGCTAACAGTCGAGCAGGTTAGTGAAGCGGTGTTTTTATACTTTTGCCATCACCCTTTTATACTGCTCTCTTTCTGGCTTAAGTCACACAGAATTAACAAAGACATTTAAAGTTATCAATAAAATCCACAACAATGTAGGAAATAAGAGCAGTTGAACAAACATCTGTTGTACAAGCAGAATTCAAATGGTTTTACAATGGTTTGTAGGTTATTTAACTTTGAATTTATGTTCTGAGTAACTGGTATATTATTGCATAAATGTGATAGTAACTTTCCAAATCAATAAGTTGTTTTTATTAAAGTTTTATGTTTGACACAAAATAATACATGTATTGTTGTTTGCTTTATGTTAATTAAGTGCTCTTACTGAGGCATGGGGAAAATAAAGGAGCTGGAAAAAACACATCAGCATCATCTACACACCTGCTAGTGACGTCAGCATCATCTACACACCTGCTAGTGACGTCAGCATCATCTACACACCTGCTAGTGACGTCAGCATCATCTACACACCTGCTAGTGACGTCAGCATCATCCACACACCTGCTAGTGACGTCAGCATCATCCACACACCTGCTAGTGACGTCAGCATCATCCACACACCCGCTAGTGACGTCAGCATCATCCACACACCCGCTAGTGACGTCAGCATCATCCACACACCCGCTAGTGACGTCAGCATCATCCACACACCCGCTAGTGACGTCAGCATCATCCACACACCCGCTAGTGACGTCAGCATCATCCACACACCCGCTAGTGACGTCAGCATCATCCACACACCCGCTAGTGACGTCAGCATCATCCACTCACCCGCTAGTGACGTCAGCATCATCTACACACCCGCTAGTGACGTCAGCATCATCTACACACCCGCTAGTGACGTCAGCATCATCTACTCACCCGCTAGTGACGTCAGCATCATCCACACACCCGCTAGTGACGTCAGCATCATCCACACACCCGCTAGTGACATCAGCATCATCTACTCACCTGCTAGTGACATCAGCATCATCTACTCACCTGCTAGTGACATCAGCATCATCTACACACCTGCTAGTGACATCAGCATCATCTACACACCTGCTGGTGACATCAGCATCATCTACTCACCTGCTAGTGACATCAGCATCATCTACACACCTGCTAGTGACACCATGCTTCTCTTCACCTGCTAGTAACTTGTCTGCTTTGTGATCAGCAAATTTTGCTATCTTCCAGTAAGTTTAAGCTTTTGTTACTTTCTCAGCCAGGGTTTTAACGAACATTATACATATAATCTTTCACATACTTCTTAGTGTGCTTTTTTTTTTTTTTGCTGAATTTAATGCTTAGATTTTAGGGGGGAAATTTAAGTCAGAAATTTTTTTATAAAAATCAAACTCTTTAGTTTTACTTATGATCTGCAATATCGTTTCAGATTCTGACCACATCAGAAATCACCAACCCCTCCTGACATATCTTTCCAGTTTGGGGTAGGTATGTTCCAACAATATAACATGAATAACAATAAAATATAATTAATTGAAGCATGACTTATTGGGGTGAATGTTTTCTCTTGTAATAGAACACTATAGAACTACATTCACTATAGAACAGGAACATCATTTGTTGGTAAATTTTTCATGCCTATTTTCTTACTAGCAAAAAATGTATGTATATGCCAAAGTAGAATTCATCAACTTTAGCCGTGATCTCTGTGATCAGCTCATCATCTCTCCATACCCTCTCCACATGGAAGTCACCTCTTGTACTTGTCACAAGATCACACCAGGTTAACTAAGCCAGTAACCATCAGCTGACCGTGGAATGCCAATTGTGTGTTTCTTTCTCAGTTTTGCATGGTCCCCAATAAACTCAACGTGGGATGCCTCTCCGATTTCTTTCACATCAGGGCACTTAACCTCTACCAGGACACAGAGAGGTTCTTCATTTGGGTCCACCACTTTGCCATCTGCACCAAGGTGTGGAGCATCAGGGTGGATGATGAGACCAGACGGAAGAACGTTAAGGTCAAAGGTCTCCTCATAGCGGTGAAGAACCTCTGGCTCAAGTTTTAATCCTCTACACATCGCTCTCTAGAGACCCCGACAGATGTTTACACACACTGTTTAATGCAAGATATAAATGCATTTAACCTGCAATTACAAATGCATAATGTTTTGATGTTTTAATCCCAAAATGTTGAATACTGATATTTGCATTGATAAAAGAAAGTGCTTTAAGAGGTGAAATTAAAAACACCAATATCTAGAAAATCATGAATTATAACGTCACTTCCTTTAATGTTTTACTATACAGTTGATATGGAATTTGTTTAAATGTTACATTTTTGAAAAAAAAGTATTACATGTTTATATGAAATGCTTATACAAAATAAATATGTAGTTAAGTTTAAAGTATATCTACATTTCTTGCTTTCATACATGGTCATATAAAAAATTTGCCGTACTTAAATAGTAGATTTCTGCCATTTACTGGAAAACATTTAAATTACAATTTTAAACAAAAGCACTATATGAACATTCTGAGTGATTTTATTACACTAATATACAATCAGACATCCCAATTTCTGTTTTGGTAAAGTCATTAAGTGTCATGTCATTTAGATGAATTAGAATTTAATTTAGGGTCCTGAAATACCCTGAACACTGCACATAGGTTAAGATGACCATTTGCTACATAAATAAAATAAAAATTGAAACTAATCCTATTTTGTTTTAATTTTCCCTTACGAAATTATACAGTTACTGGTGCTATGGACTGTGGGATTACTAACTGACTATTAACAAAAATTTGTCTCTAAACCTCTTTTCTCTTTATTAAAACTTGATCTAGTACTAGCCTACATGATAGAATCAAATGCTTTGCAAATCCGCTCGAAAGACCTGATCTCAAATGATTCGTGAATCGCGATTCGGAGTCCCGATCTGAATCAAATGTTTAGCGAACTCGCTCCGAAGCCCCGATCAAATGATTCGCGAATCGCGATTCGGAATCCCGATCTGAATCAAATGTTTAGCGAACTCGCTCCGAAGCCCCGATCAAATGATTCGCGAATCGCGCTTCGGAGTCCCGATCTGAATCAAATGTTTAGCGAACTCGCTCCGAAGCCCCGATCAAATGATTCGCGAATCGCGCTTCGGAGTCCCGATCTGAATCAAATGTTTAGCGAACTCGCTCCGAAGCCCCGATCAAATGATTCGCGAATCGCGCTTCGGAGTCCCGATCTGAATCAAATGTTTAGCGAACTCGCTCCGAAGCCCCGATCAAATGATTCGCGAATAGCGCTTCGGAGTCCCGATCTGAATCAAATGTTTAGCGAACTCGCTCCGAAGCCCCGATCAAATGATTCGCGAATCGCGCTTCGGAGTCCCGATCTGAATCAAATGTTTAGCGAACTCGCTCCGAAGCCCCGATCAAATGATTCGCGAATCGCGCTTCGGAGTCCCGATCTGAATCAAATGTTTAGCGAACTCGCTCCGAAGCCCCGATCAAGTGATTCGCGAATCGCGCTTCGGAGTCCCGATCTGAATCAAATGTTTAGCGAACTCGCTCCGAAGCCCCGATCAAATGATTCGCGAATCGCGCTTCGGAGTCCCGATCTGAATCAAATGTTTAGCGAACTCGCTCCGAAGCCCCGATCAAATGATTCGCGAATCGCGATTCGGAGTCCCGATCTGAATCAAATGTTTAGCGAACTCGCTCCGAAGCCCCGATCAAATGATTCGCGAATCGCGCTTCGGAGTCCCGATCTGAATCAAATGTTTAGCGAACTCGCTCCGAAGCCCCCATCAAATGATTCGCGAATCGCGCTTCGGAGTCCCGATCTGAATCAAATGTTTAGCGAACTCGCTCCGAAGCCCCGATCAAATGATTCGCGAATCGCGCTTCGGAGTCCCGATCTGAATCAAATGTTTAGCGAACTCGCTCCGAAGCCCCGATCAAATGATTCGCGAATCGCGATTCGGAGTCCCGATCTGAATCAAATGTTTAGCGAACTCGCTCCGAAGCCCCGATCAAATGATTCGCGAATCGCGCTTCGGAGTCCCGATCTGAATCAAATGTTTTGCACATCCGCTCCGACATGTGCATCAGCAGGAGACTCCTAGGCGGATCCGCCTTCAATTCGCCAAACCCGCGTGAGGATCAGCTCCGCCTCCGGGCAGCACCGTCAAACAGCGGATCCTGAGCGGACCCGTGTCGGATGCTCGGACGCGTCTTTACTGCAGCGGTTGAGTACAGCACACTAAGAGAGTACATATAAAAATGGATAAATAATAGAAGAGTTCATTGAAGATAACTCTTTAGTATGTTTAAATGATGGTAATCCAACAAGAATAGATATAGCAAGAGGTGGAATGTCATGTTTGGATGTCACAATAGTTTCAGCATCATTAGCTGGTAAATGTATGTGGTCAGTATCTAAGGATCATATAGGAAGTGATCATTTTCAGTGACGTGTATTTCAAAATAAGATTCAACTACAAAAATGTAATTATGGTGTAAGATGGATATATAAGAAAGCAGATTGGGGAAAACTTCAAATGTTATGTGAAGAACAATTCAAAAATCTGTCAGTAGAGGGTAGTGTTGATGACAGATATAATAAAGTAGTGAATGGCATTTATTTTGCAGCCTCTCAGTCTATCCCACTATCAAGTGGTTTAAGTACAAGAAAGAATGTACCATGGGGGTCAGAGGAGTGCTCGGCAGCAATCAGAGAAAAGAATAAAGCATTTCAGTTCTTAAAAAGAACACTCACCCCAGAAGCAGTCATAGATTATCAAAGAAAAAGGGCTTATGTTAAAAAGATTATTCAAAGTACAAAAAGGACAGCATGGCAAAATGTTAATGATACAATAGGGAGGGAAACCGAAATAAATGCAGTCTGGCGTATGATTAAAAAGATGAATGGAATTGACAGCTTTAAGAAAATACCTGTAATGGAGGAAAATGGGAAGGTAGCTATCACAGATAAAGAGAAGGCTATTATGTCGGCTCAAACATTTGCTAAAGCTCATTGAACATTTAGATGATACATTTTTAACAAGACGACAACAAATTAACAATATCTCTGGAGATTCTTGCAAGAAAAAGCAAGATTTTAATAATTTTTTGGATGATGAGTTTAGTTATTTTGAATTAAAAACAGCAATCAATAACTCAAAGAGTACCACACCAGGAAGAGATATAAGTTATAGAATCTTAAAGAAATGATCACCAAAAGCGTTAGAAGCATTATTGGGTTTATATAATTATATATGGAAGGAGGGTATCCTTCCTAAACAATGGAAAACGGCAATTGTGCTCCCTCTAGCTAAGCCTGGTAAAGATATAACCAAATCCAGTAGTTCTAGACCCATCGCTCTTACCTCTACACTATGTAAAGTAATGGAAAAATAAAATTGGAATAGGTGGCAAACTTTATAATTGGGTTTTAGATTTTTTATTTGAACGCACTTTTCAGGTGAAAATTGGGGAAGAATGATCAGCTCCTTATAACATTCTAAATAGAACTCCACAGGGTAGTGCAATTAGCCCATTATTGTTTAATTTAATGATCAATGATGTTTTTGATAAAGTTAATAAAGCAGGAATAGGATTGGCTCTTTATGCAGATGACGGAGCATTATGCAAGAGAGGCCGTAATATTACAAATGTGGTTAAAGGCATTCAGGAGTCAATTAAAGAAGTAGAAGAATGGTCATTGGATTGGGGTCTAAAGTTTTCAGTCTCAAAAACACAATATATGTTATTCACAAAAAACAAGAGGAATGAACATTTAGAACTGAAGTTGTATGATCAAATATTGGAAAGAGTACCTGGAAAGAGTATCTTGGATTATGGTTTGATGGAAAATTAACATGGAAATGTCATATCAGTAAAATTTAGTCCAAGTGTAAAAAGATCTTAAATTGCATGCGTGCGGTTGCTAGTCACAATTGGGGAGCTAGTCGTAGTGCATTGTTGTGCATGTATCAAGCACTGATTCGTTCTTGCTTTGATTATGGATGTATTGTATATGGTTCGGCATCCAAGTCTTTACTGAAAAAATGAGATATAATTCAATCCAAAGCACTAAGAATATGTTGTGGAGCAGTTAAAACATCCCCTGGAGATGCAATTGGAGTAGAAATGGGAGAGATGCCTCTAGATATTAGAAGGGAAAACTGGCAATTACATACTGGGTAAACTTTCCGCAATCAGCAAATTATCACCTTACTCCCAAAGTATTGGAGGAGTGCTGGGAATACTCATATGATGGAGGACACAGTTTTGGATGGAAGAGCAGAGTATGGGCGAAGGAATGTTGCATGGACAATAAGATCTTCTGTCCCAGTATACCACTTACTGATACTCCACCATGGAAAGTCCCTGAACCGCTTGTAGATTTGAGTTTATAGACAAGCACAAAGAAGAGTACACTGGAAATGAGGTTAATGTTTTTTTAAATAACACATTTTATTCAGTATTACAAATATTTACAGATGGTTCTAAGGAACCTATCAGTCAAAAGGTTGGTTTAGATGTATATATTCCACAATTTAAAAAACAGATTAGTTTGAGGTTGACTGATGAGATGTCTGTGTACACTGCAGAGTTAACAGATATAATAATAGGACTACAGTGGGTCGAGCAAGTCAGACCAAATAAAGTGGTAATAAGTTCAGATTCTTCTTCAGCTTTAATTAGTATAGTACATGCAAGATCAGACAGAGATGATTTATTAATGGAAGTATATTTATCACTATACAGACTGAAAGAGGCTGGAAATGGATTATGTGATGTGTGGGGTATCTGAAAATGTATTTCATGTATTATTTAAGGAAATAGTTTTAAACTTCAGACTAATCAGCCAAGGTTAATTTGCCATCCAACACAGTAGGTGGCGATAATGCTCCTTTGGAGTTAATCGCCATTAAACAAGAAGAAGAAGAAGAAGAAGAAGACAATCTCCTGAACTCCAAACTGAATGTCAGAATGGGAAAGAAAGGTGATTTTAGCAATTTTGAGCGTGACATTGTTGTTGGTGCCAGACTGGAATCTTGAAATTAGTTTTTATCATCATTTCAGTTAAAGTTTTGTTGTGTGTTTTTGTCATTTTTAGTATTTTTCATGTCAATATAGCTTTAATTAATTTTTATTTCAGTTTTAGTCATGTTTTTATATTTTAGTTCACATTTATTTTATTTTAAGTAACGATTTGTATATATAGTTTTAGTTTGAGTTCCTGGATGGAAATAGTTTAATAATGCATTCAAAGACACTGACTCTTGGCAGGTTTATCAAAACCCTGCACATTTAATAGCGTATAGAGTTCATCTGATGTGCTTTCAGTTCTATTATTATCAGAGATATTACAAGCACGCTCGGGTTCTGTACTGTAATAAATACATCAGTGAGCAGAGTTTTTTTATTAATGGAGCAAATAAAGCATCCTCAGTACTACTGCAGGTGTATTCTGTCATATTCAGGCAGATATTATGGGATGCACTGAAGGCGTCGCCCGCGCGCGTGCCCGTGACGCAGAGCCGCTGATGCGAAGGTGATTTTCACCATGACGCTCAGATGCTGGTGTGTGAATCACAAGAACACACGGCTCTTACACTATCGCAAGCTGTTTTATATCGGTGCCACTGGCCCAGGGCTATGAGCCCCGCCCAGCCCGCTTTAAGCCCTGGCTCGCACTGGCCCGACAGGGGAAATGCGGCTATTGGCCGCTTTCTTTTACTGTCTATGGCTCGACCGAACGTCAACGTCGCCGCCATATTGGAGCGGGCAACGCTCATAACTCTCACATCAGGACAGAAGAAAACATAAGACAACAGTTAAGTCAAGAGTTAGGAAGGATGGGAGTTGATACAATTTCAATAAAAGTATTACTAGGAAATGGGACAAGACAATCAAGAATTCATTAATTATTATTTAAATATCTAAATAAAACAGGAATAGTAAATAGAATTTAACTTTTTTTTTTCTTCGAAAGCCAAGTAGCTACACTCCTCACTCCAGATCAGTAGGTGGCGGAAATGCACCATTTACGTTGGTCTGCAAATCCGCCATTAAACACTAGAAGAAGAAGAAGAAGAAGAAGAGGAAGAAGAAGAAGAAGAAGAAGAAAACATACCTGACTCGTCGACAGATTGGACACCTACAAACCGTCACACGATAATAAAAACAGATCTCGGATGTTATCTTTCACAGGTCAGACTCAGCTGTTCTTTCTCGATGTTTTTTGGTCATTTTTAACATTATGTTGACATCTTAATTAACCACCAGTGTCAGACTATTAATAAATAGCTAGCGATATCGCTAACGTAGTTAGCAGTGAAAGCTGAGACTTCATAAGAATTAAAAGTTTAAATGAATTCTTATTACGTTTTAACTTATTGCCGTTTATATAATAACCTAAATGGTGTTATGAGTACAATATAATGAGTGAGCACTTTGACTGTCTAGACTCCAGATTAAAGATGGAGCTAAAGCTTCTTTCTCTAATTTCACTACCGTTACTTATTTTCAAAGATGAAGTGGTAACACTTTAGAATACTAGTCCTTTAGTTAATGTTAGTTAATTCATTAACGAACATGAACAAACAATGAACAATAAATGTATTACTGTATTTATTCATCTTTGTTCATGTTAGTTAATGAAAATACAGTTTTTCATTGTTAGCACAACTTCTGATTTAAATAATGCATTAGTAAATGTTGAACTGAACATCAACTAAGATTAATAAATGCTGTAGAATGATTGTTCTTGCTTAGATCATGTTAACTAAAGTAGTTAACTAATCTTAATGGACCGTTATTCAAAAGTGTTACCAATTAAGTTTATCATCACTTGAACTTATTCTATGTATTCTTTTTTCTTCCCTTTAGTCATTTGCAAACAGGACAAGGACAGTCTTAAGGAAAGCTGAGGAAAGCTGTTCTCAGAGACGAGACTATACCTCCCTAGACTAGTGTTGTGTTTGTACTAAACCCAGAGCAGCCCTGAATGAATCGACAGAATGACCAGCTCATATTATAAAGCCATTAATCGTTTGAAAGCATTAATATATACCAGAAAACAAGACAGAAATACTAAGGAAGAAAATCTCTGCATTAATCGCTTAAACGTTTGATTCTGATTCATTTCTAATAATGTTGATACACATGCTAATTCTGCACTCATGTTTATAATAAAAGATGACATAATCATTCATAAACTTTTAAACCCAACAAAGAAATAATGGATGTTGCATTAAGTCATTTATTTTCTCATTACACACAGTCAAGTATATTACAGATCTCTTCATACTCGATATTAAATTAGATTGATTGGCGTATATATTCAGATTTGAGAGGTCAAAGGGCAGAGAGCATGATCACTATACAGCGGATTCCTCACTGCTTCCTCACATCAGCAATAATCTGGGGAAGAAACAATGATTACACTCTGTATTCCAGTGCTAATATATGAACATCATCAAACCAAGACATCTGCAGGAGATGCATAATGACTTCAGATATTAATTTTTATTATCCACTCAATATATTTATTTTTAGATTTTTATTGGTAAATTCTTAAAACGGGGGGGGGGGGGATCTGCCAAAGGTGAAAACTATTGTTTTTCTGAGCCGCTGACAGATATTTGTTCTTGTTTTAAACATGAACTCATTTATATTTCAGTAAATGCTTCTCGATTTAAGGATGTTCAGATATTTGAGCTGGAAAACAAAAGGAAGAGCATCATTCTCTGCGGTGAAGAAGAACACCATGACCTTCATCAGATTAAAATCTCTCGTGTTTGTGTCCGAGTCGAACGGTGGCAGGTAAAAGAAAAGAGTAAAAAATATACCCTGGACAATCTTCCTAAAACATACGTCTGCAGGAGCCTCGATGAGTATAAATATGCTTTATCTTTATCACAGTATTATTTCATCAAGCCTTTATTTTCAATGCCATATTTATAATGAAAATAAAAGTAGCTGTGATCTTATTCTAGTTAGCGGCTCTGAAATCGAGTGACAGCTGATTGGTTGATTCACGAATGTCTTCACACACAAAGTGCTTCATATTCAAACACAGTTTAGATTAACACTCATATAACTATTGTCTGTGTGAGAGGAATCAAACAATCAAATCCTGCGATCGTTTACTCTTCCTCAGCTTGAACAAGTGTTTTTTTTTTCTGCTGAACACTAAAGAAGATGTTTTTTTGAGAGCGAACAGTTGACGGCACCCATTGACTTCTGTGCTACAGGAAGAAATACTATGGAAGTGAATGGGTACCATCAACCGTTTGGTGTTAAAAAGCATCATCTTTTTAGCCTTCAGCAGAAGACAGAAAATCGTACAAAAAATATATTATATTTACATTTTATTTAAAAAAATAAATATGTAAATCAAGCACACACAGTTAAACTTTTATTCCTAACCAGTAATTCCCAATTTTAGACTGAAACTACTAAAAACAGTTTTCTGTAATTGAAATAAAGCTAAAGTAAAATGAGATAAATCGTGTAAACTACTACTAAATATTGTATAAACTTAATTTTCTGTAAAGTTGCTTTGCAATGATTTGTAAAGTAAAAAGCACTATAAATTAAATGAAAACAGTACTGAAATTAAAGTAGTAACTTCTTACAAAAAAGTTGAAATGCTAAAATTATTAAAACTGACATAAACATAAAGGCTAAAAAAAATTAATAAAACTAATTCCTAAACCTCAAACTGCAACCATGAGGCTAAAAGCTATGCTATGTGTCACTCTGAGTAAGTGCTGTAACAGTTTATAAAGACCTTGATGTTGTTTGGACGCCAGAACCGTGTGTGTGTGTGTGTGTGTGTGTGTGTGTGTGTGTGTGTGTGTCCACCTGGATGTTCCCGTGTTTGGCTCCTGGGATGATCTGAATCCTCTCAAAGTCCCTCCCCAGGATGATGACGTCACAGTCAGAGTAGTACGCCTGTCTGACACTGATAATCACAGAGAGTTCTACATATCATCTGAATCTAATGTTTTGCAAAATTTGTATTTATTTTTTTAAATCGAGGAATCAGAGTTTTAAATGTTTTCATTTCCGGTTAATAATCTCTGCTGTGGCTGTTATGAAAAATCTTGTTAATCTGCACTCTATTGCTAGTCCGGGTTTGGATGAAGGCTACAGTTTGCCCGATCAGAACAATGATGTCTCATTTGAATAATCCAAATTGTCTTTATTAGATGTGCATATATGTGTGGTTCTGAAAATATAAAATACAAACATAGATATTAAATTAAATGTATACAAACAACAACTTAAACAAAGCTTATTTGAAAATGGCTGTTCAATGGAGATAAATATAACAAACAATATAACAATCCAGGTCTAACTACTTGTATAAGTGGAAATGGGTGTCCAGTATAAACATATACAAACTATGTATGTGCGCTAACTCTGCGCATGAACTGTTCACGTGAACATCTCTACTGTGTGAGTGTTGTATCTTAGAACGTAAACAACTCTAGAGCGCATGCGCGCTGCCCGAGATGCGGCCGTGCATCCTTATTTGTAATGACTAAATATGCATAAATTGACAGTAAATAACATGAATAATACTAAAAGTAGCAGTATAATTGCGGTGGAGCACAATCATATAAACAACAGTAAAATGTAAACACTTATACAGGCGTAATTGCGTTAATCCTTAGCGTTGCTAAGAATGCTCAGTAATGGTATATTTACTTACGTTGTGATGCACGCACACGCACAATCGATAGAACCCCTCTAATTTGGACTAATACTATGTCTCTAAATCTACAAACTATCTACAATATTCAGACAGTTTGCCTTCCCGTTTTCATCCACTCGCTCTCCTCTCCGTCACTTTGCGAACTCCGATGGAAAGTTCAGGAATAGTCCATAACACACTGAATGACAGGGGTGACTGGAAGAGTCCATGTGTTAAGGGGGAACACATTCTACAGCCGCCCCAAATTCACAGTGTGAATTTTGCCTAAACTGTCTTTGCTAGTCAGGGAGTGGGGGCAGACAAATAATCTTGGTTACAGGTCGGGTGTAAGTCTTGTCTCTGATCTGTATTTCTGCAGATCTAATTCGTTGGTCGTGCCCAGGAAAGACCTGAACAATTCTGCCTACGGGCCAAAGTGAACGAGGTAGTTGCTGGTCCATGATCATGACTGTGTCACCGATCTGTAAGTTGGCTTCTTCGGTTTTCCATTTTTGTCTTATCTGGAGATTGGGTAAGTAGTGCCGGATAAAGTGCTTCCAAAAGTGGTCAGCCAAGACCTGGCTATGTCTCCATCTCCTACGGCTCAAGAGCTCAGTGTCCTGATATCCCACTTGCGGTAATGAGGCATCCCGCCGCCCCATCAGCAAGATGTTTGGAGTCACAGGATCTGGATCAGCAATGTCCGAAGAGGTATAGCCAATGGGCTTGGAGTTGAGGATGCCCTCTATCTCTATGAAGACTGTTCTCAGTACTTCTTCTGTAACCGTTTGGGCACCAATGGTGACTTGAAGTGCAGCCTTTAAGGAGCGTATTTCTCTTTCCCAACATCCACCGAAGTGTGGTGCACTGGGTGGATTGAAGATGAATTTGATCTGTTGGCTGGCGAGTTGGGTTTGGAGGTCAGGGTGAAGAGAGTTGAATGACTTTCTTAGTTCTTTTTCTCCTCCTTTAAAGTTGGTACCTTGGTCTGCTAGGAGCTCAAAGGGTTTACCACGTCTTGAAATGAATCGCCGTAAAGCCATCAAGAAGGAATCGGTGTCTATACTGGTGAGAATGTCAATATGAACTGCACGTGAAGTCATGCATTTAAAGATGATTCCCCATCTTTTCTCAGTTCTACGTCCCACCTTTATGGTATAAGGTCCAAAGCAATCCACACCTGTCGAGTAGAAGACAGGTTGATGTATCCTTAGCCTAGAAGGTGGGAGGTCTGCCATTCTGGGGGGATGTGGTTGTCCCCGCCATCTCTGACACTCTGGACACTGTCGTTGGTGGTTTCTGACTGTGGCCCGTCCCCGTATCACCCAGTATTTTCTTCTAAGTTCAGCGAACACCCTATCTGGCCCTGGGTGATGTAACTGATTGTCATAGTCCTTGATTATTAGTTTGGTGAGAGGGTGACGTGATTCAAGGACAATGGGATGTACAGCATCATCTTCCAGTTGGCTGCTTTGACGAAGTCGACCACCAACTCGTATGAGTTCTGTATCCTCATCAAATTCAGGAGCTAAGCACAGTAAGCGGCTATTTCTTGGCAAGGGTTTACCTGCTCTAAGGCAGGACAGTTCCTCTGGAAATGACTCGTACTGGCTTTGACGAAGGACTGCAAGTTCTGCCTCTTTGTAATCGTCTGCTGTTGGGATGTTAGTGGCTGCCCCATTGACTTGCTGGATGTATGCCTTTAGCATCTCTGGAAGTGTATCATACTTCGGTGGATAAGGAATGGGTGGGGAGGATGTTGATAAACCACAGAAGACTGGCTTTCTTAGTTCACAGTCTTGATCAATGGTCAGAAACGGCAGCATCTCTGGCCAGTGGTCAGTGGTTTCCCTGAGAAATTTGGGACCTTTGTTCCATTTGCCTTCCTGGGTTATGTCACCGAGAGATTTTCCCTTGGTGATGTCATCTGCAGGATTCTCCTTTGATGGCACATACCTCCACTTATCAGACTCTGTGAGTTCCTGGATTTCTGCCACTCTGGTGCCTACAAACACTTTAAAACGACAGGAGGGTGATAGCAACCAGTTTAGGACAGTGGTGGAATCAGACCACAGGGTGACGCTGTGGATTTGCAAGGTCAGTTCTGTCTTCAGAGTCTTTGCGAGCTGGGCACCAGTCACTGCTGCACATAACTCCAACCGTGGAATGGTTTGTTGTTTTTTCGGGGCTACCCGAGATCTAGCAGCGACGAAGGCTACTTCCACTTTACCTTCTGGGTTTTCAGTTCGTAGGTAAGCCACAGAACCATAGGCTTGCTCTGAAGCATCGCAGAAAATATGGATCTGCCTGGTGCTGGTAGGGTAATCTAGTTCTTTGCTGCAGTAACATCTCGGCCACGAAATGTGCTGTAGATCATCCAGCTCACTCTCCCAAGCTTTCCACAAGTTCAACAGTTCCTCAGGCAGTCTGGTATCGTCCCAGTCTCTTTTTTTGTCCCATAGCCTCTGTACAATTACTTTGGCTCGTGTTGTGAATGGTGTAATATAGCCAATGGGGTCATACTGGCTAGCGAGGGTATGGTATATACTCCGCATAGTTGGATGTGGGTGATTTATCCAACGTTGCTTATTAGGAGAGAGAGTCCGATGAGCAATGCCAATGTAGCCCGAGGGTTGACTCTTGTGAGTCTTGATGGCCTTCGCTGAGCCACTGGATATTGCTTTGGGATCGAGCATCAGCTGGCAGGTGACTGATGACTGATGGGGTCATTGCTCGCCCACTGTCTTAAGTCAAAGCCTCCTGAACTTAAGAGGTTGCTGAGTTTGTCAACAAAATATTTTGCTGTTTCACTTGAGGTGAAACTCTGAAGGCAATTGTCAACGTAGAAAGATTCTCTATTGAGAACCTCGTGTCTTCAGACTCACGGTTATCCAGGACGTGCTTCTGTAGAGCGAATGTTGCACAGCAAGGGCTACATGTGGTTCCGAAGGGTAGAACTTGCCATTCGTACACGTCTGGTGATTTATCTCTCTGAAGATCTCTCCAAATAAATCTCAGTAGTGGTTTGTCTTCAGGTAAAAGCCGTACCTGGTGGAACATCCCACGAATGTCACTGCTAATGGCGATGGAATGCTCTCGAAAACGCAGGAGAACTGCCAGCAGAGAAGAACTGAGTGGGGGACCCTGGGAGCAAGTACTCATTCAGGTTGTGACCTTGGAAAGCAAATGAACAGTTGAAGACGACCCTTTTCTTTCCATTATGTTCCACCAGATGATGTGGGATGTACCAACTCTCTCTAGAACGGTCCACCTGATCAGGACCGAGTTTGGTGATGTAGCCAGCTTGCTGTAACCTGACTATTTCCTCTTGGTAGGCTGCAGCTTGCTCGGGATTCTTGTTGAGCCGATTTTCTATTCCCCTTAATTGTGGCAGGACAGCTTCTTTGGGTGCATGTAGACATGGCATACCCTTTGTCCGTAGAAGAGGGGTAGCATAACGCTGGATTCCGTTAACATCCACTCTCACTGTTTTGTCTTGGAGAAGTTTGATGCACTCTTGGTCTTGCCTTGACCTTGTCAGTACCTTCTCATTCTGATATGGAAGAATGTCCATTTTCCACAGTTTCTCCACATTCGCATAAATGTCATTACTAGGCCGCAAGCTGGTGAAGAGACACTGTTGTGGGGAAAGCCTGCTGGATATTTCCAGCGCTGGGCCTTGAAGTGTCCACCCTAGACGTGTTCTCACAGCAGCAGGGCCACCAGGAGGAACCCAGTCTAACTGGTTCGATTGGCGTGATGAGGTGAGGGCAGTCAGAGCCAATGAGAACCACTGGTTTCACCTTGTGAAGGTGCTGTAGTGGCAGGCCTGCAAGATGCTTGTACCTTTTCTGGAGTACCTTGACTGGATGTGTGTGTTCTGCTAAGCCAGGCTGTTGGCGGTGAAGGCACTCCGTATCCTGAAGGCCTTCCTTGGGTACGCTACTGAAGACACGAGTGAAGGTCACAGCCACCCCGTGAATGGTCTGGGTGTCTTGCCTGACTGTGCGAAGAACCAAGTCTTCTGGCTGTCCCCTTCAAGTTCAACTTCTGGACTGCTTCTTGTAGGATAATGGTCCGTTCTGACCATCATCCAGAATTGCATATGCCTCCATGATTTGTGGCCATTTTGGAGCAGAACTTTGGTTACCTTCAGCCAGAATTTTGTGTCACAAGTGGACGATCCACATACAAGACTGCACTGGGATGTAACTGCTTCTTCTGTAGCTCTACTTTGTTCATTTACATTGTGTAGTTGCCTGTAGATGTTTCCTGTTGCAAGTTGGGCAAAGGGCTTTGAGTGTGCAATTGGCGGCATGATGACCACGCCCACAGCGCCAGCATCTATTTTGACCTTTAATCCAAGTCACTTTCTGTTCCTTACTGAGAAGTTTGAAGTTCTCACAGCCATTCAAGAAATGTCTGTTGTTTTCACAGTATGGACAGTAAGCATTCACCCCTTCTCTCTTGACAGCGGCTGGTTTGGGTGGATGCGCTGGTGTGGTTGGGCTGGGTTTTGGGTTCTCTGTACCAAGGAGGATGGTAGTGGATCTACGAGGTTGTTTAGAGTCTCTTCTCATCTCCTTTCTCAACAGTGATGAAGCTTTGGGCTGACTAGAATAGTCAGTGTGCTCCTCCTGCACCTGAAGCTCATACTCAAGCCAATCTGCAAAGTCCAATAAGGTGGGGATGCTGACACGAAGAGGGTGAGTGTACCTCTTGAAACTGGACCTGAGGTCATGTGGCAGTTTACTCATCAATCTGGAGACATGTGACCCACACTCCAGCTCAACATTGCCTTTCTGGCCCAGCTGTTCCAGCATACTAACCAGGGAGCGCACTTGGAGTCCAAACATCCGAAAAGCTTTCACGTCTCCACTGCTAATGTTTGGACCATCCATCAATTCGGCAATGCGCTGTAATGCTAATGGTGGGGCTGGCCATACATTTTATTGAGGGCTCTCAGGGTGTTTGTGAATGGGAATCTTGAGTTGCTATATGAGTCCGCCACAAGTAGTGCTTCCTCCAGTTTCAGGTGGTCAGTGAGGATCTGGTACTTGAACTGTTCTGTTGCATCCTCAGGTAGAATGTTTTCTAGTGCTATCCTCAGTCTAGAGAACTCTCTAGGGTTTGGGGTTGTCAAAAAGGGGATAGTTGGAGCAGGGCCTCTGTACATCTTTTCCTGTGTGGATGGAGGCGGTGATAAACTTGACTGTTAGTCGGTGTGAGCGGGCAGCATCCGCTCACGTGCTGGAGTCCTGAACTCTGACATATGAGATGGAATGTGCGGGTGTGAAATGAGGGTACCTAGGCTGAGGAGGGTCCCTGTAATGTACTGGTGTTGGTACTCTCTCAGGCATTGAGGAAGAAATGTCCATGTTCCTAAAATCCTCGGCCATTCCAGGGTACTCGTCCATTGTAGCTGGGCGCTGTTCTCTCACAGCAGTAGGCTTTGTTGGTGGCTTTATCCGTGGGGCTGGAATTGGACGAAACCGTTGTGTGGTCTCAGGGCTCACCCCTGGAGTAAAGGGACCTGGAGACGGGGCTGGAAAAGTCACTGGCCTGAAGGGGGATTCCTTTTCTGCCTCAAGACTTTTAAGTTTGTCATGTAACATGGCATTCTGATGGCGCATCTCTTGTAATGCTGAGATAATCTCTGGAAGCTGGTTGGCTTGTTTTCGCAGGACTGCATTCTCTTGTTTCATTTCTTGTAACATGGCTGTAAACTCTACTTCCTTTCCTTCTCGCCCATCAGATGCACTTGGCCATTCGTC
>NW_020526200.1:0-24112 GCF_003368295.1 Carassius auratus
TGCCTTCAAAGCATTTTATAAAGACAAACATTTATAAACACCATTTCTTAAAAACATGAACTCCTGTTGAAGACTCTCTTTTAATTGTGGTTCAGTCCTCCTTTCTAAATACTCCGCTCACTGATAATAAAAAAAAAAGCAGAAGTTGGAAAGTTGTAGAAAGAAATGGTTATTTGTGAATAATGGCAGGATGTCATGTTTGACTATGTTTTCTTTTATAGTATCCTTACAGTACATTATGTAAATGACAGAAATTTATCTTCAGCCTCATGCACTACCAGAGAAAGAACTGAGATTGAGCACACCCCAAGAAGCCAAGCATCCCTTCACGTGTTTAATTTATTACAACAAAATGAAACGTATCTCTTCACTTCAAGCAAGCTTGTTACTCAACCCAGTTCTGACTCGCCAGTCAACGTTATTTAGTTCATAAATTATCATAATTAAAGAATTCATTTAATTTGCATTAGATTTACATAATACTCAACATTAATATAATCAAAGAGGGGACGGTGGTTTACACAGAGGAGATGCTTTTTGACATTTTCTTTCCACGAAGGCGATGCCACATTTCAGGATGAAAGCCCATTCTTTCACCTTGTCTTTTAGTTTTCTGAAAATTTCAGCATGTGCATGACAGGAATAAATACTTGGTAAATTACTGGATAGTAGTAGAAAACGTTTTTTTTAATCTGTTAAATATTTGACATTTTTTGGAATGTTATTTTTTTGCGTCAAAATAAATGCAGGCCTTTTGAGCAGACAAAAGTCTTAAAAAATTCATCCAAACCAAAGCTATATCTAGAGACCCTTGAGGATGCGTGACTATTTTTAATAGCATGTACATTACATGCTACATGATATTACATGTTTACTGACTAAAAAACAACTGTTGATTCTGAGTAAAAGCACCCAGTATTAGAACTGAAGTCTTCGTGCCAATCTTTAAAACCTCGTACTTGTGAGTAAATGACCACGGCGTGTGGGTCAAGATGGGTTTTTTCGCGTGGATTCTGCCTGGACAAGATATAGCAGAGCTCTCCCTGTGTGGCTTGAGTTCTTCTCCTCCAAATCATCTCGCTGGAGACAGAGAAAAGCTCTGCGGTCGCTGAGACTCGCAGAAATGTTTACATGGATCAGTTTTTCAGTCTGATGTGGCAGGAGTGGAATCGTATCAGGGAACTAGTTGGGAAAAGACGGCTGTCCGTGGCATGTTCTATTGAGCAACATGAGCTTTTAATACGAGACAGGATTCGCTTTTAAATGCTGCTGAAGCCTCGTTAGGCTTTGAGAGCTAAATGGGAGTGATATGTACAGAATGAGCGCTGTTTGCTTATCTGCAGATGATTAATAGTCTGATTATTACTTAGGGGCCAAAACCACAAGATGCGTAATTACTGCCCATACATACACGGCTCTTTTTCTTTGTCAAGAGCACAATGTGGTTGATAACTCAAATAGGTAGCAATTACAAGTCAATGCTTAACCAAAAATACTCCATTTCTGACTTTTTACAGTTAAATATATAGGTTAAATCTACACTACATAACTGATTTGCTCTAAATTGAAAAAATAAGCACATTTTTTTACAAATAAAATACAAGTAGGCTAAATAAGTGAGTAGACCCTACATAAAAAAATACATAAAATAAAATAGAAATCTTCCAAAATGTGTTTCTGCAATAAATCACAACCGTAGGCCTATTAATTATTAATATAATAAGTCTATCGTGATGCTGATTTCCCGGCAAAATGCATAAGCTGATTCTTCATTTGCATTTCTCCTTCAGCGTTTTTTGCATTTGGCAAACCTCATTTGCATTTCTAAGCAATTTCGGATAATTGATGGAGGTCGAAAATTTGAATCAATTGCAATAAGCTTAAGTTACATAAATATTAAAATGCAACACTTCAGTAAAAGTTTATGCATGTGTTTAACTTTTAGGTTCTTTGCATCTGGATTTATTTGCAACTGGAATTTAATTGTAGGACATGATAATTTAAACTGCTCAAATAGCATGCATTAACACAAAATAATTAAATTTTAACAGCGATATTATATACACATTTGACATTTAAACCCTTCAAAGCATTGTAGGTGCTGTGTAAATGGTTGTTGATTTTCTATGGTAATTAAAATCTGCTTAACTAGTTTTAACTCCAGTTGATAACATGCATGCTTGTAAAGGTTGCATTTCTACTAGATGCACTTCTCAAACTGATTCGCTCCTGTCATACTTCGATCAGAGAGCCTCAGAGTGCATGGTATTTGAGGTTTTGCTGCAGTTGCACGTTGCATGAAAAGCTGATTTGCTCCAAAATGTAAACAGCAGAGAACTTTGTGATTAAATGATAGTTGCCAGGACGGATGGATCGGTGTTTCCCTGAAGGGCCTGTTACGCCGCACAACCTCAAATGTGAATCTGTGGTCTGAAGGACGTCCAAGCAGCATCTCAGCGCTGCCAGACACTTCCAGATTTCTACAGATGATCATTAGAAGAGTCAGTTTAGGCCTCGGCATCACTACTTCTACTTAGTTCCCTCCAAACACTGGAAACATTATTTCATTTTTAGAATACCTCATTTGACAGCCATAATAAGCTTTAAGATTTCAGTTTCAACAAGCTTGACGTTACAGTTTTCCTCCTGAAATATGTGCATGAATGATGTTGAGAGTACATTTAAAAACATTGAAATGTCACGAATGTCATGCAACCTCGCATTATATTACAGACATTTTTGGGAAAACCTGCACACTATTGTTCAAAAGTTCTGGGGCTGTAAAATTTGTCTTGTTTTTTAAGACAAAATTAATACTTTTATTCATCAGGGATGCATTCATTTGATTAAAAGTGGCAGTGAAGACATATACAACTACAGAAGATTGATTTTTCACATAAATGCACAAATGCATTTACTGCATTTTTTGATCAAATAAATGACTAGAAGATACTATAGTTCTTAAAAAATAGCATATGCGTTAAACAAATTAACCTAAAAGTCATGCACATTTTTATTATCTCAATGCATGACAGATTTACAGCATCAGACATTTGTAAAATATGAATTAAATGCAACTGGACTTACTGAAGCAGTTTCATCCCATGCATCCACACTAAATCACTCTTATTAGTTAAATAGAAGTACAGCTTAATTAGAAGTGAAATCTGGTATGTCAGATGCATGTAATCGGTCTTGAACACGTGGAGAAACACGTAGAGCTCTGCTGTTTTTTCGTCCCTCACAAACACGCTCCTCCTCAGACGTCCTTGAGATGATTTATTCCCCTGTAACTTGTGAAACTCTTTGGAGTGTCTGGTTTTCCTGCCGAGGTCTGCGTTCAGGGCAATGCTTGCGTGACTGCAGTGTGTTTGAATGAATGGAAGTGCACCACACAGGGGCATCTGGGAAGCCATCATTCATTTTTATATTACCCTAATGACGTGGAGCTCGTAACAGAGCTCGTTTAAATGAAAGACTGATTGGAGAGGAGCTTTATTGCTCTTGACTGAACGCAGCGCACAGATCACACATTCTGTGCTTTATTCGAATTGTTGGTCTGTGTCCAAATGTAAGATTTATGTATTTAAATTCCATTTAAAAAAATCCCATGCATTTGGATTACAATGTTTAAACATAAACAAGCTGATAAACTCTAAACCCTGAACACAATGTCACCTTACAGTATATGCATGACAGAATTACATTTTTGTTCATTTTAACATAATAATAATAATAAAAATAATAATAATAATAATAAATATTTGCATATTTTGTATGATATCATTATTTAAATAAATGTATTATTTTATCTATATATTTATGACCTAATTTTCTCTATACATTTTTTAAATTATATTTTACAATCTACTTTTTTTGTAAATTAGACATTTTTTAAATATTTTAAATGATTGTTTTTTATATAACTTATTATCTATATTCTATTTTAAATTATTATTTTTATATTTTCTCTGACCTTTAATTATTTATTTAAATTTTTTAATTTTAAAACTATTGAAACTTTTTAATATTTTAATCTATTTTTAATTTTAAACTTTTGAATGTTCCAACTTTTTATATAATTTAAAAAATTAATTTGACTACATTTTTGTCAGTCATACATAAATGAAACAGGTCTGAATTCTGTAATAGTACTAATAATCTATCCATCTATCTATCTATCTATCTATCTATCTATCTATCTATCTTATTGTTTCAGACATGCTTCGTGTCTTTAAACTTCAGTTTCATCAAAGTTTCATGCTCTGATTCTTTAACGTAAGATTCTCGACTCATCTATTGAACATCTATTGTGACTGAACACATGAACGCATCTCGTGTGAGTTCTGCTGCACTGAACACCAGCAGTGACCGGAGGTGCTTGAGGGTCAAAGGTCAGAGCTGAAGTAGCTGTGTCTGCTCTGTGAGCTAATCTAAGACAGAAGATGTCATCACATCTGTGATCTCCTGCTGCAGCGCTTCTCACACTTAACCCTTAACACAACAAAACAAGTCATTTCAACAGCTGCTTTCAGATTAGTTACACATAATACTGAATATGACTAATTTAAAATGCTTATATATTTTATTTAATCTGATTATATTTCTACTTATCTAAATTATCTAGATTTCTTTCTATTATGCATTTTTTCTTTTTCTTTTTTCTAGATTTTAAACTTTCTGATCTAATATATTTTTAAATAATTGATATATTTTTTTATATATTTACTTATGCTTTTTATTTTTTAATTATTGTTATATTTTAAGTTTTTATGTTTTTTTTTATTTTAAATGCTTTTTTCTATATATTTAATATTTTCAACATTTTATGTGATCTAATTTATTTGAAACTATTTTATATAATTCATATGAGCTATATTTTATTTAAAATTATTTGTAAATACTTTTTATCATGGTTTATTTAAAAAAAATTAATATTCTTATATTTTATACTCATTTAAAATTATTATTTTCAGTTGTTCTATTACATAAATCTTTATTTTAATTTTAAAATGTTTTTATATTTTCTATGATCTAAATGTAAATGATCTCTCTTTTAAATAGCTGTTTAATATTTACAATTATTAATATTTTATATTTTTTATATATTAATACCATTTTTGAGTATGTAAGGCCAAATCTGTTCCTAGTTTAACACTGTTGTACGTCTGTCCAAATGTGGTCATATATCCATCTCTCATTCATGCAGAACTCTCACACAATGCAGCACATCAACATCTTAAATAAATAACACCACGTCCATCTCGTAGAACATATGCATTCATTTTACCTTTTTACATTCGCATGCTTTTATTCAGAGCTGCACGCGAGCCGCCGTTATAAAGGCCACCCACTTTTTCCTGCGAGCTAAAGAGATCGGGAGAGTTTAAGGACAATTCTTATTTGTCTTTTATGCTTGTCTTTCAGATGTGGTTGAATGAGCTGTAGGCTTTCATGGCAGAACAAAATGTGTTTCCATTGAAAATATTGTCAGACGAACCGCATCTGTGGACGCCGATGGGTCAGTCTGTGACACATACATAACCTATTTATGATAGAAACATACCTTCAGTTCAACACTGAGCTCACAGACAGCCATCATTATCTGCATAATCAAAGAACTAATGTTCATCTTCCATTATTAGGGTCTGGTTCGTGATGGCGTGCGCTTCTTAAAGCCGTGGCATTAGGAGAAGTCAAAGGTCAATCCACAACACACGGCTCAAAGTGCCAGATGTTTCATCTAACCGTCACAAATGCAGTGATTTATTACACTCGACTCCTGGTTTCCAGTGTCGTCCCGTCCAGTTTAACGGATTGGATTACAAACATACATTCATTTATGCTTTCTCTCTCTTCAAGCATGCCAACTGCTACCAGTAAACAATGCAATTCAGTTCAAACTAAAAATCAACATGTGCATTCATGCTTTCGGCAGATGCTTTCATTCAAACTGACCTGCATTGCATTTGAGGTGTGCATTACAGCAGTTCATGCATTTATAGGGAATCAAACGCATTGCAGTCACTGTTTGAGCTACAGGAGTCATTGAGACCTATGGGATAGACATATGCAAGAAGACGAGCAATTCATTTATTCAGTTCTATAAATAGATCTTAATCCCCAAAATGTGAACATCAATACAATAAATAATAGTGTGCAGAGAATAATAGGACTATCATTAACCAAAACTAAAACCTTACAAATATATGCAATATTTATATTATTTATTTATGTGTGTGTGTGTGTGTGTGTGTGTGTGTGTGTGTCTGTCTGTGTGTGTGTGTGTGTGTGTGTGTCTGTGTGTCTGTCTCTGTGTGTGTGTGTGTGTGTGTGTGTGTGTGTCTGTCTGTCTGTCTGTCTGTGTGTGTGTGTGTGTGTGTGTGTCTGTGTGTGTGTGTGTGTGTCTGTCTCTGTGTGTGTGTGTGTGTGTGTGTCTGTCTGTCTGTCTGTCTGTCTGTGTGTGTGTGTGTGTGTGTGTGTGTGTATGTGTCTGTGTGTGTATGTGTCTGTGTGTGTGTGTCTCTGTGTCTGTGTGTGTGTGTGTGTGTGTGTGTGTGTGTGTATGTGTCTGTGTGTGTATGTGTCTGTGTGTGTGTGTCTCTGTGTCTGTCTGTGTGTGTGTGTGTGTGTGTGTGTCTCTGTGTCTGTGTCTTTGTTTGTGTGTGTGTGTGTGTGTTTGTGTTGCTGTAATGTTATTCAGGTAGCTGCTACAAACATGTCAACAGTCTAACAAACTTTTAACTGACTTGCTCTGCAGGACTGTCTTCAAACTGTTGCTTCAGCAGGGGTTTCAGTGCGTCGTGTGCAAACACTGAGAATGTGAAACACACACGTGTTTAACTGCATTCTGACACAAAACTGAGCCTTTACTGTACATGTCTAGAAGTGCATGGTGCAAGAATGTCCTTGTGTAGGTTTAAGCTCTAACAAAGCGTCATTCATCAGTTTTCTGTGTAATTAAAGGGTTAGTTCACCCCAAAAAATACAAATGATGTCATTAATAACTCACCCTCATGTCGTTCCAAACCCGTGAGATCTCCGTTTATCTTCTGAACACAGTTTAAGATATTTTAGATTTAGTGCGAGAGCTCTCAGTCCCTCCATTGAAGCTGTGTGTACGGTCTACTGTCCATGTCCAGAAAGGTAAGAAAAACATCATCAAAGTAGTCCATGTGACATCAGAGGGTCAGCTAGAATATTTTGAAGCATCGAAAATACATTTTTGTACAAAAATAGCAAAAACTACGACTTTATTCAGCACTGTCTTCTCTTCCGTGTCTGCCAGGTAGCAACAAATATAAATGATGTCTTAATGCTGGATGTGTTTCATCTGTGTGTGTCTGTGTGTGTATGTGCGTGTGTGTGTGTGTGTGTGTGTATGTGTTTGTTTGTCTGTGTTTGTTTGTGTGTGTGATTGTGTGTGTGTCTGTGGGTGTGTGTGTGTGTGTGTGTGTGTGTATGTGTGTCTGTCTCTGTGTGTGTCTGTGTGTGTGTGTGTGTGTGTGTGTGTGTCTGTCTGTCTGTCTGTCTGTCTGTCTGTGTGTGTGTGTGTGTGTCTGTCTCTGTGTGTGTGTGTGTGTGTGTGTGTGTGTGTCTGTCTGTGTGTGTGTGTGTGTGTGTGTGTGTGTGTGTGTGTGTGTGTGTGTCTGTCTGTCTGTCTGTCTGTGTGCGTGTGTGTGTGTGTGTGTGTGTGTGTGTGTGTGTGTGTGTGTGTGTGTGTCTGTTTCATCTTTAGTCTTCTCCAGATGTTAAGTGCTGTGGATTATTGTGATGTTTTTATCAGACTCTCATTCTGACGGCACCCATTCACTGCACTGAAATGCCCTGGAAATTGTTGAAAACAGAAGACTCAAGCCAAACCTTTTCCTCAGCATGGAAAGGTTTTACACCGGAATCACCAATTCAGTTCAATTTATGCACTTTTGATAAAGCGAGAGCATAAATTAGTCTCCAAACTGACCTTCCTGTAATCAGTTTTTATAGTTTGATCGCTCCAGAAAGCACCGCGAGCGCCGCACTTCATTCACCGCCTCATTTTACACCGGATCGGATTCAGCTGCTTCTTTCACTGGATCGTAAGGATGCTGGCAAAAGCCTGACAAACCGGGTCCAAATAAAGTCTGGAAACTGACACTGTGCTTCTAACGCCTTCCTGCTGATAATACGGCTTTTGGAAAATCACAGACCAATTCACAACAATCACTGGTCTTATTTACTCCATTCTTGACATGATATAACGCTAAAGTGAATCTCTTTCAGCACTTGGCAAACATCCTGGGAGTTTGAGTCATAAAAACACTCAGAAACCTTGAATGACTTGCTATTTGAACACAACAAACCATCAGGTATTTACAGCCAACATTACTGCTCCTTTCATCTTTTATTCTGTCATTGCTGGAAAAAAAAGACAATTAAAGTACCTCCCAGAAAACCAGTTCTAGTATCTTTGAGGAATCGTATCTTTAAGCTCTGTATATTTCAGTGAGGGTTTTGTTCTCAGATATTATGGTCTCGGTAAACTCAAGTTGTCACTTTTTTGTACATTTTATTATTCCTTATTATACGCTTTTTATAGTGTGCATGAATAAATGTATTTATTTGTAGATATTATTCTAGTTTTTTATATTTTATATTTTTGATGCACAATGGAATGTATCAAATACAATGCAATTATAAATAATTTATTCTTACATATGTTCATTAATTGTTTTAACAAACATTTTTTGAATGCATAATGAATACTTAACATATAGCAACATGCATAGACAGATTTATTTATTTGTTTGTTTTTAAACCACTTTAATAAATTTTTTGACAAAAACAGATAATTATATACAGATGTACTGTATGTATTTTGTATTTTATATATATATTGATGTATTTATTTATTAATTTTATTTATCTTTGACAAAATGATTGCTTAAATAAAGCAAAATCCACATGTGATTGTGTTTAACTATAATGAGGAATGTCTTTTTCTTTTAAGTCGTCTAGGATGTTAAAAGAGCACAGTGGAAATTGTAATTGAGTTTGAATGGTGATATTTAGACTACAGTCCGACTTGTTCCAAACATTGACCTCTGACCTCCAGGGTCTCTGTTGTGGTGGCTGTATGTGTCCATGTGTTTACAGGACCTCAGAGCATTTTAAACAGAAAACCCCTGATCTTTCCACATGTAACCGAGTGAAGCTCTCTATTTATATTGGAGCTGAAGCGGAGACATTGGCTGTCCTGGATGGTTTCGGACGGGCGTTCAGTGACCCTGATGAGGTGAAGGAAAAACCCCCCGTCCAATCCAGTCCCAGCATCCAGCGGTGGAGAGCCGGATCTCTGCATGTCTGTTTTTTCCTCTGACGGTGGAAAAAGTGATCAGGTCGCTCTGTAGAGCAGCGTTTCTCCAACTCGGGTTTGTGAGTTGATGAAAAACTCATAATTCATTTAAATAATAATCATTTATTGTGTTCTCCCTGAGCAACTTTGCATTTGCTTGCATAAGGCTTTTGATGGAAATAATATAATATATAATAAGATTTCTAATTTCTGTGCCTTTGTGAGCGAAGGCAAAGTTTCTTTGGGAACGCAGTATTTTTGTTCGTGAATGCAAACGTTTTGTGAGAGAGCGCATTACTTTTGCGAAAGAATGCAAAGTTTCTCGAAGCAAAGCAAAGGTTTTGTCATCAAATGCAAAGTCTCATGGGAATACTTTTGCAAAAAAAAAAAAAAGAGAATGCTAAATTATTGGGGAACCCAATACATTTCGGAGATAACACAAAGTTGTGAAAAGCAGTATTTCTGTGTTTCTCGGGCCGGTGCAATTTTTGCAGATAAGATGCAAAGTTTCTTGGGAAGCATAAAACTTTTGCAAGGAAATGCAAATGTTTTGTGAGAGAGAATGCAAAGTTTTTCATGCCAGTTCGATATTTTTTTGGCAAATGTTTTTTGTGGGATTTAATTTTTTTTTAGCGTAAAGGTTTCTTGGGAAATGCAAGATTTTTGCAAATGAACACAAATATTTTTTGACAAAATACAATATTTTTTGTAAATGAACACAAATATTTTTTGACAAAATACAATATTTTTGGCAATGAACGCAAATGTTTTGTGAGAGAGTGCACAAAGTTTTTTGGGAGAATGTCATTTTTATCAGGAAACAATATTTTTGCAAGAAAGTGCTAACTTTTTTGGATAAACTCAATAAGTTTTCTTGCAAACACTCCTTTCTAACTAAACATATTGCGAGAAAACATGTTTTATGAAAGAACAATACATTTCTTAGAGGAACGCAACATTTTGAGAATAAAGGTAAATGTTTTGGGAGAGGATGTAATAGTTTTGTGAGAGAGCACAAAGTTTTGGGGGGGAAACAGTATTTATGAGAGGAAGCACAATATTTTTGAGAGCAAATGTTTTGTTGGAAAACACAAAGTTTCTCTGTGAAAGAATATTTTTGACAGATAATGCGAAGTTTATTAGGAGAATGCTATATTTTTGTAAACAAAAGCAAATGTTTTGTGAGAGCATGCAAATAATTTTTGGGGAAAACACAAATAGCAAATAAATGAAATATTTTTGTTTGCAAACAATACTTTTGTGAGAGAACAAATGTTTTTTCAAGTTTCTCGAGAGAATGCAATAATTTTAAACAACCATGAGATGAGGCTTAAAAAATGTAAATATGAATGAGGATCCATTTCATGCAACAGTCTCACAGGAAAACTTATTTAGATTAGATTAGATTAGATTCAACTTTATTGTCACTGCACATGTAGGTACAAGGCAACGAAATGCAGTTAGCATCTAACCAGAAGTGCAATAAGCAGTAAGTACAGAATAAAGGTCTATAATATGTACAGTAACTATACAGGTAAGTATTATGGACATAATTTACAGATATTAAATACTATAAGCACGATATACAGATAGGTGTACTATGAACATACTATACAGATGGGCTATGTAAAAGTGTATGTACACTATAGGCAGAACTATGAACATAATTTACAGTATTGCAATGGAGAGTAAAGTGCATAGAAAATATTACAATGTGCAAATGGATTATACAGTGTTCCTGGATGTACAGACAGTAGTGCAAGTAATAACAAGTTACTGTTTTTTGCTTGTTGTGAATAAATAAATAAATCAGTCACAGTGTTGAAGAGGGGGAGGAGTCTATGTGTGTGGTGTGGGGGTGTTGAGGGGTGTCAGAGGGCAGAGTTCAGCAAGGAGACAGCTTTAGGGAAAAAGCTGTTCCTGAATCTTGTGGTCCTTGTTCGGAGGCTCCTGAAACGCCTCCCGGAGGGGAGGAGGTTAAACAGTCCGTGGTCAGGGTGAGAGGAGTCCTTCAGAATGCTGCGAGCTCGACGTAGACAGCGTTTCCTCTGGATGTTCTCAAGAGCAGAAAGTGGTGTCCCTGTGATGCGCTGGGCAGTTTTCACCACCCTCTGCAGTGCCTTGCGGTCAGCCACTGAGCAGTTCCCATACCAGACTGTGATGCAACTGGTCAGGATGCTCTCGATCGCACACCGGTAGAAGTTCACAAGGATGGATGAAGACAGCTGGTTCTTCTTCAGTGTCCTGAGGAAGAAAAGGCGCTGGTGAGCCTTCTTGACCAGGCTGGAGGTGTTTGTGGCCCAGGACAGTTCCTCCGAGATGGTGGTTCCCAGGAACTTGAAGCTGGAGACACGTTCAACAGCCAGCCCGTTGATGTGGATGGGGTCATGCGTGCTTCCATTCTTCTTCCTGAAGTCCACAATGAGCTCCTTTGTCTTATTGGTGTTAAGAAGCAGGTTATTGTCAGCGCACCATGTGGCCAGGTGCTGTACCTCTTCCCTGTAGGCAGTCTCATCGTTGTCACTGATGAGGCCAATCACCGTGGTGTCGTCTGCAAACTTAATGATGGAGTTGGATCCATGCACAGGCTTGCAGTCGTGGGTGTAAAGGGAGTAGAGGAATGGGCTCAGCACACAGCCCTGTGGTACGCCAGTATTAAGTGTGATGGTGGTGGAGTGGGTGTGACCTGACCGAACATGCTGAGGCCTGTTGGTCAGAAAGTCCATAATCCAGTTGCAGAGGGAGGTGTTAATGTCCAGGTCTCCAAGTTTTGTGGTCAGCTTGGAGGGAATGACGGTGTTAAATGCTGAACTAATTTATTTTAACTAATTTATGCTGAACTAATTTAATTTACACGGCGGCGATTTCATATAAATCTGTACATTGTGAATCATGCAAAAATGTATATTTTTATTAAAAAAGTAAGCATGAAGGTCCATCCCTACACAATAACTACCACCAGGTGTAAGCTTAAGCTAAGTTAGTACCTAGTTATTACATAATTACTGAACTTACTAGAATAAGTACATAGTATGGACATGAGGAACAGGACTGTAAAATAAAGTGCTACTGACATTTCTTTCTAAAGGAAATCTCCAGATCTCCTGGTCAGTAGCACATATGTTTCTTGGAAAGAAACGAGTGAATCATTTACTGCTGTTACCTGAACATCTCAAAGCGTCTCAAGAACTGGATCTCCGTCTCATTGATCTCCACAACAGCTCTTCTTGGATTCTCCAGAGTCTGAGGAACCAGCAGAGTCAGCAAATACTGAATGAAGAGAAGACAATGTCATTATACACTGAATCTGCAATGACTCCAGCGAGATTATAAACAGGAGAGGGAACCGTGCTGATGGTGACATGCTGTCTTACTCTTAAACACGTGTTGGGCATCGCTGGAGAAAGCTTTCAGCCGGAGGAAATGGTTCATTATGTGAAGTGTCCCAGAGAGTCATTTGATTGCGGCGTAATAACGGCCGACTCTAAACCATCCCTGAGGAATGAGTAGCAGCTCACGAGACGAAGCAAGGGAACCCCACTAACTAGACAAGAATCAGAATCAACACAATGTTTGCAGAAATCGGAGCTGGAGCCAGAGACGCTTCGGACTGAGGATCGCTTCAATCCTTCTCGAGATCCTAAAGATCCTGTGGGAGCTCTTTGTTAAACGATCGTTGTACTAGTTTTAAAGAACTGCTTGCACTGGCTTTAAACCTCTTCATTGTGTCTCTTTAATTACTTACATCTAATTTTAAAACCAAAGTCATTGGGTTTTCTCATGTTCTGGTCAATCAGTTTTGGGCTATTTGGCTTTTCACATCATGTTGTGTTGAAATAATGGAAAAAACGATTACACTTCTATTTGCATCTGTAGATTTCAGATATAATATGTGACCCTGGAGCACAAAAGCATCCTCAGATTCCAGATTTTTAAATATTGTCCTCCTTAACAAAACATATGTTAATGGAAAGATTATTCATTCAGCCTTCAGATGATTTCAGGGGAAAAAAAGTTAAAAAAGTTATTCTTATAAAAAGTTTTTCACTTTTATGAAAGAAGGCACATTTCTCTGGGAACATTTTCATGGAGTTTCTTTAATAAATTGCAATGTGAGACATTGCATGCATTTTGTTCATATATAATTCACACTGATTTATACAACTCTTAATTCCTAAAAAATTTGAATAAAAAAGTATTTTTGCAAAAGGCAAGTTACGATTTTTGGGGTAAACAATATTGTGAGAGATTCTCAGGGAACATTTTTATTGTCTCTCTTTGAAAATGTATATTTTAAGGCGAATCCATCATTTGTTTTTTTATGCACTGGTCATTTTTGAGGTTTTGGGCTATTTGGCTTTTCATATCAAGTTGTTTCTGACTATTTGAAAGAAAACATCCAAAATTCACTTTTTGAAAGAGTTTATTTTAATAAACTATTGCTCTTTTATTATTTCTAGTACACCATTTTATTGCATGTATTGATTTAGACAACATTTTATTCCTAAAAATGTGGTAGAAATGTATAGGGTTCTGTCTGTTGACAGTAATTTGTGATTTACAGAGTGATAAAAAGAGAAATCTTATACAGTATATCAACAAAATCAAACAATTTTCAACTTGGCTTCATCCAGCTGTTCTAGAAATGTACACAAATTAGTGCAAACCTTTAACGATGAATTAATTAATGTGTTGGTGCATATTAAAATATAACGTTCCAGAAAACTTCTAATGCAAACCAGTTGTCTTAATCTACTGTGAATAATCAGCTGGTAAGTCATTTGAACTCTATGCACTTGTGGTGTCTTAAATTATAAAGTGCTGAAAGGTTCATTCTGCCTCTGTTTTGGGTGGAAAGACCTTGCTTTCTTGTTATCTATTGTATGATTTTTACTTCCAAGCATCTGGAGAAAATGTGTAAGTGATAACAAGTGTCCTCACAAGCTGTCCCACTACATCACTCATAAGTGCCAGATTTATAGCCTGTAAACAAGATCAGAACAGATGACATGCACTAACTAGATCGTATCTCTTCCCATGTTCCCTTGAGGAAGTCTTCCCAGGGCGTACTGTGATATATAGCTGCTTTTGGAGCAGGTTTCAATGCTCTAATTGCACGGTTGCATGTAAATGACTGTGGTTTGTCAGCATGATATTCAGCATTCAGGACAAGCGTGACCAAACGTTTACTGTCCCAACAGTGCATTGAAATAAAGCGAGAATAAAACACTTTTGCATGAGATTTATCCAGTCTTGGGGTTTTCTGCAAACATGCACATTACAAATAAGCAACAACAAAAAAAAACTTATGCAAAGTGAAACTGAGGCAACAAGCAACATAAATAAATAAATTATTGCACTTAAAAATTCTCACTTTTAAGTGCAATACATAAAAAAGTAAATAAATCACTGGAAAAGCAACTAATTGTTTATTTTTGTATTTATTTATTTTACTTTATGTTACAAGCAAATAATTATTTATAATAATTATTATAATAAATAATAAATAATAATTCGTAAAAAAATATATATATAAAAATGGTTATAGGTTCATATGTGTTATAGACAACAAATAACGTTTACTTAAAATGTAAGACATTAAAGTATTTTTGGACTGAGGGCAAAATTTATTTAAATATTTTTTTGAAAACATATTCATATTTTTTTTTACTTTTTCAAAACTAAACAAAAAAAAATAGTATTGGTATTGATATAAAATGTATTAACGTAAATACTAAATATGGGAAATATATTTCTTGGGATTTTTTTGTTGTTGTATATCTTGAAATAAAAAATAACAAAAATTGGCATATTGGAAAGGATACACAAAACCAAAAAAAATCGAACCAAATAACTAATTATCCAAACAATTACACAATGTGAGGAGCATCTTCATGGCAATTTATGTTTTGTATAATAATTTTAGTCATTTTTTTTTTTGTAGTATAGAACTGTTTAATCAATGCATTTACACGATAAAAAGTCTTAATACTGAAGCCCACATTGTAGAACAGAATAAAGTTTATTTATAGTGATAACGTTACTAATTGTAAGTTGTGAAGAGTGTAGATGTGTGTGTGAGTAATCCTTCATTACGCTGGAGATGTGCTGCTGCTGTGTGGAGCTTCAGGCTGCTGTAATTGTTCCTGTCAAAGTCCGTCTGCCTGCTACAAATGAGCTAACCAACTCAAATCGGGGTCATCTGGAAGCCATTTCTCGCCGTATTTTTTTCCCCTTCCCCGTCTCATTTTAATCTCCTCCTCCTCGTCCCAGGGGAGGTCGGGGCCGGTGACCGGGATCTGCGCACGCGAGGCCAGTGTGGCACGCAAACTCATCCTCGCACGCAAGAAACCTCTGCAGAAGACATCAGAACACACCTATAGAGGAGTGAAGGAGATCACACGTAATCATCACTCCGCATGGGGATTCATTTCATCTGTGCTGGTGAAAATAAAACAAAATGCTCTTAATGAATGAAGTCTAGAATGAAATGCTCAATCTACTCCTGATATGGAAACATAGAAGCAGAAGATCAACAGATAGCTTAGAGAAAAACAGGCCCCATACAATCTTTGTAAGAACAATATGCTTCGAAACTTCTGCTGAAGAACAAATTGCTCTTCATGCCAAGAAAAAAAGGGAGGGAGTGCTGTCTAATGTGCAAATATTTCAGAGAACTAGAGGCTAAATTCTGGCTGAAGTATTTTAAGACATGGCATGAAATATTTTGGCTAATCTTACCATTTAATTTGTGCTTACACAAACATTACATTCTGTACACATGAACATGTTCATGCTTTGATTGATTTATGATAATTAAAATAATATGATAATTATATCATTTATATGTTTAAATTAGATTTTTTTTTATAATAAAATGTGATGCAATGAGAATAAATAATGGCAAAAAAATAAATAGATGCATTCTTAATTGTCATGAAAAAAGTAAAGCTGAATTAAATTAAATTAAATTAAATTAAATTAAATTAAATTAAATTAAATTAAATTAAATTAAATTAAATTAAAAATCGCCTTAATTTTCTTTAAGCAAAAAACAAAACAAAAAAAACACAAAGATTTAATTTATTTTTGCTGGAGGTTATAGTGTGAGCTGGCCACATCAGGCTATTCTGCATTAATGCTCTAATCAGTTTACATAAATGTGATGAATTCATTAATTTGTGTGCAATGCTGTATAGGCTGATATGTATGATAAATATGATCATGATGACGTGTGAAAACATCTGTTTCTTCACATCTGTGTTCTGGTGTGTTTGATAACTCAACTCCACAGTTTCCATCACCGCTCATCGGCCAAGTCACATTATTAACTATTAACAGATGGGAAATTGCTCATCATTGACATATCAAATTATAGTAACTGTTCGCACTTAAATGTCAGGCCACATCAAATCACTAATGCTCACACGATCAGTTCTGATTGGAGGAAATGCATGCCGCTCAGATCTGATTGGCTGATGGGATCTTAGACCAAAAAGTTGAGCAGAGGTCAGAGTAAGAGGAGATTTGTGGTCTAATGTACCTGGCAAAAGCACAAGCATGCCGCTGTGAGACGCCTGTGCACTCGCGTTCCCTCAGGTGACTCGCTCTTGTTTTAGAACAGACCGCAATAATTCAATAACCTCACTGGATTGGGTTAAAGATAGCCTGTTTTGAGAAACCTTGGATATTCTTGTGATGAGATTCATGTAATAAAAACAAAATGTTCATGCTCGCCATAGAAATATAAATCACGCAGAGCACAAAAGCAGCTTTATAGTTGCAAGATTAAACTAAATTTATAAAGTTAAAATAACCTATGCCTTTATAATCAATTTCTGTACTACTGTATATATAGCAATAACCTACTAACTCTATAGAAACTGCATAGCAACACCCTGGCAACAACCTGTTGCAGTAACACCCTAGCAACTGCATAGCAACATCCTGGCAACAACCTGTTGCAGTAACACCCTAGCAACTGCATAGCAACACCCAGGCAACAACCTACCATAGTAACACCCTAGCAACTGCATAGCAACACCCAGGCAACAACCTACCATAGTAACACCCTAGCAACTGTATAGCAACACCCTGGGAACAACCTGCTGCAGTAACACCCTAGCAACTGCATAGCAACATCCTGACAACAACCTGTTGCAGTAACACCCTAGCAACTGCATAGCAACACCCTGGCAGCAATCTGTTGCAGTAACACCCTAGCAACTGCATAGCAACACCCTAGCAATAACCTGCAGCAGTAACTCCCTAAAAACTGCATAACAACACCCTGGCAACAACCTGCTGCAGTAACTCCCTACAAACTGCATAGCAACACCCTAGCAACAACCTTCTGGAGTGAACCACTAGAAACTGCATAGCAACACCCTAGCAACTGCATAGCAACACCCTAGCAACAACCTTCTGGAGTGAACCACTAGAAACTGCATAGCAACACCCTAGCAACAACCTGCTGCAGTAACTCCCTACAAACTGCATAGCAACACCCTAGCAACAACCTTCTGGAGTGAACCACTAGAAACTGCATAGCAACACCCTAGCAACTGCATAGCAACACCCTAGCAACAACCTTCTGGAGTGAACCACTAGAAACTGCATAGCAACACCCTAGCAACAACCTGCTGCAGTAACTCCCTACAAACTGCATAGCAACACCCTAGCAACAACCTTCTGGAGTGAACCACTAGAAACTGCATAGCAACACCCTAGCAATAACCTGCAGCAGTAACTCCCTAAAAACTGCATAACAACACCCTGGCAACAACCTGCTGCAGTAACACCCTAGCAACTGCATAGCAACACCCTAGCAACAACCTTCTGGAGTGAACCACTAGAAACTGCATAGCAACACCCTAGCAACAACCTGCTGCAGTAACTCCCTACAAACTGCATAACAACACCCTGGCAACAACCTGCTGCAGTAACTCCCTACAAACTGCATAGCAACACCCTAGCAACAACCTTCTGGAGTGAACCACTAGAAACTGCATAGCAACAACCTGCTGCAGTAACTCCTTACAAACTGCATAGCAACACCCTAGCAACAACCTTCTGGAGTGAAACACTAGAAACTGCATAGCAACACCCTAGCAACAACCTGCTGCAGTAACTCCCTAGAAACTGCATAGCAACACCCTGGCAACAACCTGCTGCAGTAACACCCTAGCAACTGCATAGCAACACCCTGGCAACAAGCTACAGCAGTGACTCCCTAAGCAACATGCTAAAACCCACTCAAAACACCTTAGCGACAGCATAGCAACACCCTGGCAACCACTAAAAAACACTTTCTGCAAAAATTTGAAACTCTACCGTTTAAAGCATCCAAATTCTCTTGAGCTCAAGTGAATCAGCATCACGTCACCGCCGTTAATAGACTCCATCGAGCGCTAACATGGTCAAGATGGCACTGATGAGTCAGGCTCATAAAGCACTGGTTAGTGTCCTGCAGCGAGAGAGAGTGTGTTCATTTCCTCTCACTGAGTGTCAGTCGCTCGTTTGGGGTTCTGGATCACCACTGCGGTTTAATCTGCACTTGCGTTCCTACAGCTCGTTTCAGCTCGTCTTTTTTCCCTGAATACCGCTGGCTCCGTCGGACCCCCGGGCTTCCCTTCCCTCCTCCTCCCTCCCAGGGCCGTGCGTGACAGTAGCTCGCTGAAAAGTGGAAATGATTCTAGTAAACAGTGATTAGCTCCAGACCGGGATCTGCTCGTCCATCGTGAGACCTGCATCCACACGCTGGCGGCTGCCAAGTCCTCGACCTTCCCGACCCTCCGGGGTCACGGCCAGCCTTTCACAGCCAGGTTAAAGAGAATAATGGCAGGCAAGCACGACAGCCTCACGCAACACACACACACACACACACACTGTAAAGCTGGCTCTGATTAGTGCGGATGCTGATGTGAGAGACCATATGTGAATCACGGGATTCCAGAGGACTCTCCCGAACGGAAAACGTGATGGGATTTTGGCAGCGCTGAGTTCTGATAGTAACACTGCAATCTGGGTCTACAAAAACAGAGAGGTGTCTGGGTCATTAAAATAACATTTTACATTTTATGATATAATATAAATTATTACGGTGGATTAAATAAAATTACTTAAAAGGTTGTCACTGTGGTTTATGATGCAAATATTACAGTCAATCAAAATGTAACGCTTAAAAAATAAACAAAAAACATATATATAGCATTTTTTTTTTTTTACTTTTTCAGATTTAAGAAGATCTTAATATTTAATTCTTATATAGGTTTTGTATGCATACAGAAAATATCACAAAATTTTAATAATCATTGATTTTTGGATGATGGTACATTCAAATAATACTGAAAAGCTTTGCAAATATTAAGTCAATCAGAATGTTTTGAGCTTTTAAAAAACATATATTAAAAAGTAATTTTACTTATTTGTATTGTTTATTTTAGATGATATACAATATTTTTCTTTTATTATATATTTACTGCTTACACACAGAATATTAACGAATACCACACTAACATTACAATATTGTTACATCAATTCATGATTTTTAATTATCTAATATAATGCATTTGGGTAAATTAAATGATTACTTAGAAACTTGTGTTGCTGTGGTTAACTTTGCAAATATTACAAATTAAATTCTGAGCTTTAAAAAAAAACAATTCAAATGCAAAAATAACTATTTTCGCCTTTTTAAAAAGATAATGGATAATACTTATCTTCAAGTCTAATAATTTTATTTCATAAATAAGTTTAACCGAAGTTAAAATGCATTATAGTATATGCATATTCCTTGTCTTTCATAAGATTATAATGCATTATAAAGAGCATTTTAAGGCTAAATTAATGCATTAAAATACTTTTATAATGGATTAAACACACCACTTTATTTGATTAGGTGTACTGATTACGGAGTTCATTGACAGTTTAATGCTCATTAGTTCCTCCGCTCTATAGTCTTCCCTGAACAGTGCACAGTGAAATCTAATCTTGTTTCTGTGAAGATGTTTATTCTCTCCTAGGGAGCAAAAACATCGGGCTCCTAAATCCAAGTGGATTGGAACTGATTGTATTTGGCAGCTTCTCCTTCCTCTCTTTCTCAGGGAAGGAGGCACATCTCATTTTAGTGGTGGTTTGAATCCAGGAAAGTGTACTATCAGCAAGAAATCAATGCTACTGTCTCTCTGACTCTAGAAACGCTGCAGCGCCGCAATTAGGGTCATTAGATCCCTGCAAAAATAAACTCCTCCTGGTGAGGAAACAAGGAACATTTATCTCCCGCCTGGCGCTCAGAAGAGAAACGTCTTGCATCAAGAACATTCAGTTCTATAGCTTAAAGTCTCGAGATTTCAGAGAACTTTCTTCTCAATGATGAAATAGATAACTGTAACTTGAAACATGTAACTTCCATTTAACGCTCATTTGATATTAACCGAGTCTGTACAAAAAGAACAAACAGCAAAGGAAAAACAAAAGCAAATGTAGATACACGTGCACCAAAATAAAGTTACATCATAAAACATTTAAAGACAAATGAGCCTCTCAGGATGTGTTTTCTTACAGAATAAAGTGTCTGTTTTGGTGCATTCTGAGAAGGGATCTGCTTTTGTGCACGTTATGAAGGCATGCTTGCAATTAAGCAATCTCTCAATGACTGCATACCCAAAAACACATGTGAAAATTTATCCTGAAATTGTGAGAGGAAAATAGCCGAGAGAGACCCTGGCGTGCTTTACGATGAGATCACAGACCCCAGAACATGATGCACCATCGACATGTGAACACAACATCAAATTATGCTCATAAAGATCATTTACGATCTTTATTGTTTCCCTGTGTTGTACAAATGTTGACATTTGTAATAAAAATCAATTGATGGTACTTAAAAATCAAATTTGTATTGACATAATAAATTAGGATTTTCTGCAAGGATATTAAATGCCTTATTATAATAATTTGTGATGGTGCAACAACAATCACCTTATCTTTTTACAACATGCATGAGGAAATGTCATTTATGTTATGATATATAACGCTATTCCATACTCACTATTCATTATATATGTATATAATGCTACACCGGGGCTAAAGACATCAATTATGAAGGGACACGCACTTTACAGGGATAGCATGGTTTCCAGTGTCTAGTCGTGTTGCATAACTCCATGCATGCATAGTTTTCCATTATTACTCGGGTTTATGTAAAGTGGGTCTGCAAAACAAAGCGTCTTTTTATTACGAAACATTCCCCAAGACAAAAGTCTGAAGTCTGGGATGCCGTCGATGATTGCATCAAGCTTAAAATAGCATTTTCGTAATCCTGTGCAAACCAGAGCAGAAATAACGATTGCAAGAGAAGTGCGTAAACGACTAAAGACGCGCGCGTCAAATAAAGAGTTCAGCTGCAACAGCATAAAACGATTAATGCATCAGTCTGTTTGAGTTACAGACCGCAAGAGTTTTGTACAATTAAGTTTTATGCATCTCCGCCACGATGATCAGAAATACCTCGCACAGAGCGCGTGGAAATAAAACAAAGGTGATTTACGCACTGTTTTCAGACGTGTCTCTGTGAACAGAGCCGGCTGCGCACTTGGCTCTCCAGTGCTCAGATGCAGGCAGACGTTCAGTTCTTCTGACTGAGTCTCTGCGGCTTCCACAAGGGGAGGAGTGAGACTATCATCGAGTCCTGCCCCCTGTGCTGCAAACATATATAAAAGACATGGATCCAACCAAGCATCTCAGAAAACCCAGTCAGGCTAACCTAGAGAATTCTAAATCAATGCATGCAGATTAAGTAAGAGTTTACATTAGTTAGTTTACATTAATTTTGCATGCAATAAAAACGAAGAAATAGATTAATTATTATTTTAAATGGATGCTTACGTTTCTCTCTATATATAGCATTGATCATGAACATTATTTGAGCGGAAAACAGAATCTCATCAGAAGAATAAAAGTGCATCAGAAGAATGGCTCTGACTGAAGCTGAGTTTGAGAGCAGCAGCATCATGAAGGAATGGAGCGGACAGGTTCAGCCGGCTTTGATAGCATCCTTCATCATCCTCTTCTTCCTGGAGGCCTGTCTTTGGGTCAGAAATCTCACGATTAAGAAAAGGCTTCCAGGCCCGTTCGCCTGGCCTTTGGTGGGCAACGCCATGCAGCTGGGACAAATGCCACACATCACCTTCTCCAAGCTGGCGAAGAAGTACGGAAACGTCTACCAGATCAGACTCGGGCGAAGCGACATTGTGGTTCTGAATGGAGACGCTGCTATACGCAAGGCGCTCATTGAACACAGCACTGAATTTGCCGGGAGGCCAAACTTTCTGTCTTTTCAGATGATCTCCGGCGGTCGGAGCATGGTGTTCAGCAGTTACAGCAAACAGTGGAAGGTGCATCGGAAAGTAGCTCAATCGACTTTAAGAGCATTCTCGTTAGCTAACACTCAAACCAAACACACATTCGAACAACACGTTGTAGGCGAAGCCATGGATCTGGTCCAGAAGTTTCTGAGGCTCGGCGCCGACGGGCGACACTTCAATCCTTCGCACGAATTCACCGTCGCCGCCGCAAACGTCATCTGCGCGCTCTGCTTTGGGAAACGCTATGGCCACGACGATCCCGAGTTCAGGACTCTCCTGAAAAGAGTGGATAAGTTTGGCGAAACTGTTGGCGCTGGAAGCCTGGTGGATGTTATGCCTTGGCTGCAGTCGTTTCCCAATCCGGTCCGAAGCGTTTATCAAAACTTCAAGCTCCTTAATGAAGAGTTCTTCGCTTATGTGAAGGACAAAGTGATGCAGCATAGAGACACGTACGACCCTGCGGTCACCCGTGACATGAGCGATGCAATCATCGGCGTAATTGAGCACGGGAAAGAGAGCATGCTGACTAAAGACTTTGTTGAGTCTACGGTCACTGATTTAATCGGTGCAGGACAAGACACGGTGTCCACAGCCATGCAATGGATTCTTCTGCTTCTAGTCAAATACCCATCAATCCAAACCAAACTCCAAGAGCAGATTGATAAAGTAGTCGGTCGTGACAGACTCCCATCAATAGAAGACAAGAGCAACCTGACCTACCTGGACGCCTTCATCTACGAAACCATGCGCTACACCAGCTTCATCCCCGTCACCATCCCACACTCCACCACCGCAGACGTCACCATCGAAGGTCTCCACATCCCCAAAGACACCGTGGTGTTCATCAACCAATGGTCCGTCAACCACGACCCTCAAAAGTGGCAGGATCCTCACGTCTTCAACCCGTCGAGATTCCTGGACGAGACCGGAGCTCTGGATAAAGACCTGACCAACAGCGTGATGATCTTCTCCACAGGTAGAGACGAATGCATCGGCGATCAGGTCGCCAAAGTGGAGGTTTTCTGTTCTCTGCCATCCTTTTGCACCAGTGTTCGTTTGACAGCAACCCATCTCAGGATCTCTCCATGGACTGCTCGTATGGTTTAGCACTGAAGCCGCTCCATTACACAATCTCAGCGAAGCTCAGAGGAAAACTGTTTGGCTTGGTATCGCCGGCATGAGTATAAAATAAATAACCAGCTTCTTATTTTGACTAAAGGCCAGCGGAGACTGAACATATTCCAATTGTATTCCACATAATGAGATTATTAAAGCTGCACTGAATGCTGTTTATTACTTTATATTTAATATTTAAACACGTTTGCATTGATTCAATGATTTACTCACATCCATAGAAAATGTTGTCAGGTAACTGAAGAGATTCTTCAGCTCTTAACAGTAATGTTTTAAT
>NW_020526201.1:0-23277 GCF_003368295.1 Carassius auratus
AATTTCTAAGATTTATGAATTTATATAAATAGATTAATATTACATAATTATATCATATGACAACATGCTGTTTGATATCCTATATATGTAAAGTCAAACTCATCATGTATAGCAAAATAAGTATAAGTGAGAATTGATTTAGTAAAAAAATGAGTAATGTACTGACAGAATATTACCAGTTCCTGTTCTGCTAAGTTTACAGACACAAAACAATGCAATGCATAAAAAAAGACATCTGTATTAACAATTTTGCATTGTACCTTAATCTTACAGAATTCTTTTTACTCAGCACTTTTTTCAAGATAGGACAAAACACTTCCCTTAACTTTTGTCATTGACATCAGATATTTTGGCACAAGCTTTTCTGTCACTTAGTAAAAGCAGCCAATGATACAGATCATAAAACAAAAACAAAAGCATAAAACAAGACATTCTGAGGATGTTTTTCATCTGACTCAGATCTTCTGTTTACTGCATGTGTGTTTATAACAAAGAATGCCACAAAAACAATTGTTTTTCCTAGTTTTCTGGTTTCCATTGACTTCTGAGCTAATGATTCTTTCTTTCTTTCTTTCTTTAAGGATGCACAACATAATTGTGGATGCTCATTTCTTCTATTTTTATACTTTGATTACGTTCCATCATCTAATGCTCACTTTGTTCATATTTGAAAACACTATAATTTAACAACTTTCAAAATGAATATCAAGTCTATCAAAATGATGATTGCCATATTGTAATTATAATATTTAAATAGGCTATTATAATATTGATAATATTGATCCATATTGATGGATAAAATTACATTTTCAAATGAAGAATTAATGTTTTTATATTTTTTTATACTAAAATGTATTTAGACCAAATAGTGTAGCATGGTATTATATATATTTTTTAACCTAACCTTCAAACAAACCTTTTTTTTTTCTTTTGGATTATTATTAAGTGTGTTATTGAGCCAGTTTATCTTAGAATGCATTTTTGAATTTGTGCAAAGAATCGCGGGGGCCAAAGTGTCCATCATTAGGATTAGGGCCCTGTGAAGTGGCCAGTTTTGAGCTTTTCGGTTTGAAATGGCTCTTCAATATGGCTGCCATAATTGTTTTCACTCTTAAGTGTCACTTGGAGGGCAATATATTCCACTTGGAACGCACAGCTAGTTTCTGTCTCCCCTCGATTGTGTCATTCTGTTCACCTTTGTTTAGTTTATTATCCTCATTTGCTTGTGTATTTAAGTTCCATTGTATTCAGGAAAACAGACCCTAGCTGGCATGTGGCTCTCATGAATGTTTGTAGTGTAATATGATGACGCAGAACAGCATGTGTATTCTACCTGCATTAGACAAGATTATAACTTATTTATGTATATGTTTCATCATCAAAGCAGTTTTGCTTTGTGTACCACTGCGTTGTTTGTCTGAAAGGATTTTGGAATTTAACGGAGAGAATTTTTGAAAGTTCTACCCAAAGTGTCATGATTGTTGACCAGGACACTGCATTATGGATGAGATACAGCCACTTATTTCTCCCTGAGCGACCTCTTCCTGTCTCTCTCATTCTCCTTCCTCTCTTTCCTCTGTGTGTTGCTAAGTGCATTATACAATTGTCGAGGGTTTGGGAAACAGATAGAAGATGGGATTGTGACTGTGAGTGAGTGAGTGGGAGAGAGCTAGAACTTTTAGAAGAGAGAGGCACACTGTGTCATCCCTTGTGATAAGCACACACACATGCACACAAACACTGCTAGTGAGGACACTAGCTCAGTGTGAACCGAAATAACCCTGTGAAATTGCCAGCACCTCAGAAAGTCAATGAAAGTCATTACTAGTCCACCTGGCCAGTGTCTCTCTGAGTTATTATGTCTGCTTTTCTGTCCTCTGTGTAGTCGCTTATGATATGTGCTAATGCAACACATTGATTCAGTGGCAATAGATGCAAGGCATTTCTGTTTTTAGAAAATCAGTATGCTTTTTTCCTCCAGTGAGCTTTGATGAGATCTTTACTTTGAAATCATGTCTCTTTCTAAAACCCCAGTCTGATGTTAAACAAGTGAGTCTTTAATTACAGAATGCTGTTTGTGATTGCTTTTTAGGAGTTTATTTTAGTACCCAGTAAGCCCAGATGCACAATGAATACAGTGAATTGGAGAGCATCTTAACACTCTAATTAAAATGTACAAATACATGATAAACATCCTAAGAACAGATTCACTGTGGCACGGGATGTAAGTATACATTTTATACTTCAAAACACCAGCTCTTTTTCAATTCCAAAAATTGAGTTGATGGGTTACTTTAAGTGACGTGACATTAGGCCAAGTATCGTGACCCATACTCAGAATTAGTGCTCTGCTTTTTTCCCCATCTAAAGTGCACACATACAGCAGTGGGCATCCATTTTTTTTTTTGCTGCAGTTCCCAGGGCAGCAGTTAGGGGTTCGGTGCCTGCTCAAGGGCACCTCAGCTGTGGTATTGAAGGTGGGAGTGCTGTACATTCACTTCCACAGACAATCCCTGCCAGTATGAGACTCAATCCCACAACCTTTCGATTACGAGGCCGACTCTCTAACCATTAGGTGACAACTTCTCCTTCGTGTTAAATGTCCCATTATTTATTTCAGATTTTCAGTGTGTGTCGTAAGGGAACTTACCTTCTGATCAGTTAATGGGATATTAGCCATTTGCTACTAAACTTCCACTGGGTTTTTTCAGTGTGTTTGCTGATGATTTGAAATCTTTTGGAATAGTTCAACCAAACATTCTGTCATCGTTTAATCACCCTTATGTCAAGACAGTCCTGCGTGACTTTGTACAGTCCTTGTGTAGCTAAACATTCAAATAAAGTCATATAGGATTTGGAATGATATGAGGATGGGTATAGTTCACCCAAAAATAAAAATTACCCCATGATTTACTCACCCTCAAGCCATCCTAGGTGTATATGATTTTATTTTTAAAGTGAATAAAATCAAGAGTATGACAATTAGTGGAAGCTAGAGATTATGTTTTTTAACGTTTTAAATATATGCACTTTTATTGAACTTCATCCACATAACTTTATCTTAAACCCCATTCACTGCCAATTATAAAGCTTAGACATTTTTTAATATAACTTCATTTTATTTGTCTGAAAGAAGAAAGTCCAGTACACCTAAGATGGCTTGAGGGTGAGTAAAGCATAGAGTCCTTTATATTTTTGGGTGAGCTATCCCTTTAAGGGTACATTTACTAACATTAATGTGCTAAAAATGGTAATGTTTTTCCTGTCAAAATGATCCCAGTTCAAGCAGATCCATGAAAATGACTAATCAACCATCATCATTGTATTGAAAAACAACTGCATACGGGGTTGAAACAACATGAGGGTGAGTAAAAAAATAAAAGAGTCAAATTATTCTTTCAAGTGAATTTTGTTCACTATAAAACATTAATCATCAGCGCTCAACCCTTCCTTTCTCCCCGCTCAGCACTCTGCTTTTCATCCTCCATCACCACTTCACCTCCACTGCGTGTCCCAAACCAGCCCACTGTTTTCACACCCTCTCAAGCTCGAAAAAAACAATTACATAACTCAATGTTGCTCAGTAGAGCTTCTGCCACTGCTGTGACACATACAGCATCGGGCATGCAGCGGGAGTGATTAAACCTCAGTGTTTTCATCAGTGCGGATGCTGTGACTGTGCCAGGCTGTGGCCGCTCCAGCAGCTGCCCGGGATCATCGGGTGAGGAGTGATTGGCATTGTGCTCAAAACAGGTGGGCTCGGTGTGCAGCTGGACCCCTCATCATCAAACCCCGCTTGATGAGAGCAAACAATCATAGCAGCGACTTCTGGAGGACAGTGTGAACACAGCAGGAAAAAAGATGCCAGCAGCTGAACTGTTAATGATGATAATGACAATGTTGACTATACATGTGGCTACAGCTGGGATATGGACATAAATGCTGAATGTATCAACCAAAATGAGTCTCAAATTGTTTTAAGCTTTGAGCTGTAATGTGTTTTGTTTGATGAAGGATAGTTTAGAAATGTAAAGTGAGTTATCTCCTCCACTCTCTTCCTACAGCCCTCTTGTGTGGTGATGAGCATCCTCTTTAGAAGTCGGAGGCTGTTTCTGAAACCTACCTTCACAGGAAGTATACAGAGTTAGGGAGGCATTAAGGCACATCTAAATCTAAAGTTTAAAGTAAAGCACTGATGTATCCTTTCCTGTCTATTACATCACACAATCCCGTGTCCCAGCTGCCGTTGGTGGAAAGTAGAAAAATGCTGTTGGGTGGAACACTTTAAAGAATTAAACGCCCATTTTTTTTACATTTACAGAGTATCTATTTACACTAAGTGCAAATAGCCATCTTGTTGGCAAAGGCTATTTACACTAACTCCACCCACCACTGTCTGCTTAAGCCAGACTAAAATAAAGGCAGCATCCGTTTCAATAACGCTGAGGTGCAAAAAGCATCTGCTTAAAATATATTTCGATGTTATGATTGTCTAAAAATATGTGATTTGTTTTTCTAAAAATCTCATCTTTGTTCTTAACCAATAGCTGTGACATTGTGAGGTGTCTTGGAAGTCTGTCTGTAACCAGTTTTCTAAGTACAGTAGGTAAAGCTTGTTTGGAAACATTAGTTTAAAGTTTTCAATTCATATCAACATTTTTGAATAATATCAGTATAAATTGTTGGTCTAAGTGAATGTAAGCACCTGCAATCATCTTTAAGTATCTAATCCTAACTTCAGCAATCACAATGATGCCATAAAATAATATTAGTTTGGTTCTCTAAAGAACCTTTGAGTATAGGGTTTTTAAAATAGTTTTTGTGAATTTTAGTGCAAATAATTACATTCTGCTAAATCCTTTTGTGAAAATGGAAAGGTTCCATGAATGTTAAAGGTTCTTGGTAATACCAACAACAAACTATTACTTTTCCGAAATGCAATATGAGTTTTACTGATTTATTGCCAAATAATAAAGCAAGTTAAAAACCAGTTAGAACAGTTTAGAGGTTACTTTTAAAAAGCTCTATTTACCTTTGTTCTAAATTCATTATTATAATTGCTATTGTTTATTTATTTAAAAGGAAAATGTTTCCACCGTTTATGTTGTCAGTTCAAAGTCATGACAAAATGAATTTATGCTAATATTGTCCGAATATTTGGAGGACCCTTTTTGCACAAAACTTTTAAGCCTGTTTAGTCTTTGACCTCTGGTTTTGTATACAACCAGAATCCCTTGCACATATGAATCACCTGAATAGCTGGAGAGCATATGTGAGCCTGTTAAAGCATGCGCACATCTGCCAACCTTCTCCGTTAATGTAATGATTATGAAGTTGCAGAGCAGCTCATCATAATGATCACCTTTATTATAGAGCGAGTCACAGATTATCGACAGACTGGGAAAGATGTAATAAATGGAAAGAATAAAGACCGTGTCTGATGACCCTGCTGTCATGAGAATAAAAGAGTGCATTAGAAAGGACTCGTTATTGGGGAATGAATCTTCTTGGATTGCACTTACCCTGGACTAATTCACATTCACCATTCACAAAGCATTTCAAAGCACACCACATTTTATTTTTGTTTGCTTGTTTTAATAAATACTGTAAGTCATCATTCAGAAATAACAGCCACTGGAGGAGCAACAGCATCAAGAGTCATCATATGTCATATTTTTTTGGGGAGCAAAAATAATTAAGCATTAATTAATTGACATATTAATCATATGTCATTTCTAATCAATATTTAGAATCTAATTTGCACATGACAATGTATGTACACCCCACTGATGTTTAATTTATGGGTGGACCATCATGCTTTAAAAAACAAATCATATCCAGATTAATACTATACAGCCACCTCATAAAATAGTTGCATTTTCTTGTGAGATCAGGTTAGTTAATGTACTATTAGTAGCTTGTGTGAACATTAAAATGAGAGAGTTATTTTATAAACTGCAAAAGAGGAAAGAGCATAGGAAAGAGTCATTTTATATTAATACTTCACATAAAAGTCTCTCTGATGAATAATTGATTCAGAAAAAAAATGTAGCAGTTTGACATTCCTGTGTACTAATGAAATGGTATAATGACTTTGTCTTGTTATACCCTTAAGTCAGGGCTCACGAGTACAAATTTGCAGGCAAAACCATTCTACAGTACACGTGTTAATGGAAATTATTCTTAGTCGTACATCTATTATTTGTCCTAATTGTGTTTGTGACTAAAACCAAGTCTCTGTGAAAAATGACATCTAGATTTTTCTCATTTATCTCTCTTTGGCTCCTATAATAATTCACTATAGGTCCTGGGAACATCATCAAAATGAAGACAGTTTTGTTGGACATCTGAGGCGGCGTGTCTGGTTTTTCCTTTCAGAATCTCCCTGGGTCTTCACAAGCTGTCATACGCCGCTTTGTTACATCCATTTACACATCAGCTCCTTCAGGAGTTGTAATAAAGAGTGATTTCTCACTCTCCAGGTTGTGTCTTCACCCATCATACAGCAGTCTGTGTGAAAGCCTCCATCCAGGCCGGAGACGAGGAAGAATTGCCTCTCCAATGACAATCACATTGTCATGTCAGAATGTTCTCATATCCTGTTTCATTAAACTCTAATTTTGGTTATAAGAGATATTACACTGTCAGGCCCTATTGACCTTGCCATTCTGTTGTCGGCGCTGTTCATATTAGAAAAGGAGGCAGAAGAGAAGAGAAAAATAACAAAAAGCACGTTTTCTCATTCTTACAGCTCATTAATATGAGCTTTTCATCTCGGAGGAGTTATTCCCTCACCAAAGCCCTTTTTGCACTGGATGTCATGTTTTATTCAAATAGTCTCCGCATAAGACATGAGTAAAGTTAACACAATATAATGAAATATTCAATAATTCTTTTGTATTCCATCTCTTCCTCTCTCCAATAGACTCCACATGTCTTGCTTCTTAACGTTTCTCAATTGGTCTGAAATTGGTACTTCCATCCAGAGCACATGTTTGTGATGCTCATAGTTCTTGTCATATGGGACCCTGGACCACAAAACCAGTCTTAAGTCGCTGGGGTATATTATTAGCAATAGCCAAAAAAACATGGTATGGGTCAAACGTATTGATTTTTCTTTTATGCCAAAAATTATTAGGATATTAAGTAAAGATCATGTTCCATGACGATATTTTGTAAATTTCCTACTGTAAATATATCAAAACTTAATTTTTGATTAGTAATATGCATCGCTAAGAATTAATTTGAACAACTTAAAAGGTGATTTTAACAATATTTAGATTTTTTTGCACCTTCAGATGATGTATCAATCTCAATATAAGGCATATACTGTATTATAGAGTGAAATTGACTCACGGTGGTTGGTATTGCATACAAAAGTATGAAAAGATAAGATTCTCTCCCATATAAAATAGCAAAATAATTACTGTCATTAGCAGCAATAATAAAGCAACACCACTTTAGATGACTTTGGGTATTTATCATCCCCAACTGTGAAAACAAGATTGCTTCAGACATAATTATTGTCTCCATTTTTTTTTTTTTTGATGAAATCTGCTAAAAAGAGAGCATCCAAGCAACGCAGCACATTACATCGCCTTGCACTTTAATTACTGTGATGATGAAGATGGTTCAGTTCAGCTCTCGGTTTCTTTTACAAGGGAGTCCTGTATAACACTTTCAATCATAAGTTGCAAGACCATAAATCACAATATAAAATACAAAGCAGATTTACACAAATCTGCTCAAAGAAATTTTGAATTTGCACTATTTTCATGGAATATTTTTACTTTGACTCACAAAATGCTTAGTTTGGTTTCATTGTTTTCACAGTAGTATCATAGACCAGTGGTTTTCAACTGGTGGGTTCAAAGACAGCAAACACATTTAAATAATAAAATTCAACTATATAATGAAATAGATTACTAATCTAATAGTGTGAATAACATAATAAATAAAAATATTCATGCCAAATTCAGCAGGTGCCAGCATGACATGCATTCATCCTTGAAAACCTAAACAATATTAAATATGTAAAACAAATTAACTTGAGGCAAGGATCAGGATGGTTTGTACTGACCACAATATATTTTGTGTAACAAACAAATGATGGATTTGTTTATTACAAACATGCTTTTCATTTCACAAGATGTTGATTGATGGACTGGAGTCATTATTATTATGTTTTAATGTACTCTGACGGCACCCATTCAGTGCAGAGGATACATTGGTGAGTAATTGATGCTACATTTCTCTAAAAAACAAATTAGTCTACTTCTTGGATGGCCTGAGGGAGTACATTTTCAGCTATTTTTTTTCTTTTGGGGGTGAAAGGTTCCTTTAATTCCAGTGTTTGATTTACAGGTTATTTTAGTAGTTGGTGTCTAATGTAAAATCACGTCCTAGTTGAGAAGTGTTTTTGCTTGTAGACATTTTTAATTCTTCAACTTATTCTACCCGGTTGTAGAGACGTGATAGTAAGCAGTTTTTTTATTCACATGTGTGTGTGTTTTGTTTAAGACTATTAATGTGTGTGTGTTTTTCTTTGCATGTGTGCGTGTGTGTGTGATTGGACACACTGGAAGAGATGAAGGAGAAAAGAAAAATTGCTCTCACATTTTAGCTCAGTATCCCTTATGAGCTCTCAAAAGAGCCCCAGAGACACGGCAAATGGAAGAAATGAATGATTTATTTACTTTTTGAATGCGCTGCAAAATATGCAAACGTCAGATGAAAAGCCTAAGCAAATCTATCTCCCCGAGGCAACAACACAGTGTTAAGTTGCTCCTTGAAGTCATCATAAAGCTTTAAAAACTGACCATGAAACCGTTTTTCCTTTCCTCATTATAGGACTCAAAACTATTAAGCAGATGCCTCATTTGTGCATCTTACATATGAAGTTTGGGAATGAATTTAAGCAGATGATCTGCTTTCATAAGGAAGGTAATGTAAGGTGCCTCAAGGTGCGGGGTCACTGAAAAGATTCTGTAGGTTTCTGGTTTAATAGGTCTAGCACTGGTGATGTTGTGCACAATTGAACAAATATGTACACAGCTGTTAAACATTCACATAACTGCAAATAAAAAAAAGATACCATTTAAAGCTGCAGTAGGTAACTTTTGTAAAAATGTATTTTTTACATATTTGTTAAACCTGTCATTATGTCCTGACAGTAGAATATGAGACAGATAATCTGTGAATAAATCAAGCTCCTCTGGCTCCTCCCAGTGGTCCTATTGCCATTTGCAGAAACTCCATCGCTCCCGGTAAAAAATAACCAATAAGAGCTGCGGTCCGTAACTTTGTTTGTGTTCAAAATGTAGAAAAATTTATATAATAAGCGAGTACACCATGAATCCATTTTCCAAACCGTGTTTTTAGCTTGTCCTGAATGACTAAGGTGCACCTATAATAAGTGTTTATATTCGGACTATTTTAGATTGCTTCGGGGGTACCGCGGCGGAGTAACCCAGTACCTTTGTGATTCTTCATAGACATAAACAGAGAGAAGTAGTTCCGGCTACGATGTTCTTCCGCAAGACGCAAGCAGTTCTGTTTATTAACCGCTAGAGCGTCAAAAGTTCCCTACCGCAGCTTTAAAGGCATAGTTTTTATTTGTATGATTATATTAATATTATTAAAACTCTTTTTTTACATGGAGCGAACTGCCTCTTGTGGGTTGAGATCACAAGACCAGCCAACTACTACCAGAAAAATAACAGGAGATGGACCTGTTAAATATAAATTGCATATATGAATGGAAATTATGGCTGGTACTCTCTTAAAAATAAAGGTTTCAAAATGGCCATTTTTGGTTCCCTAAAGAAACTTCAGTGTTATTTTTCGTAGTCTATAGAATATTTTTTTTAACTGAACATTTTTCCAGTTTAAAGAATCTATTCGTGAAATTTAAAGGTTCTATGGATGTTGAAAGTTCATTATGGAACCCTCAATTCCAAAAAAGAACCTTTAACCTTTATGTGTATAATGACTCCATCTTGCAGTTAAAAGCACCAGTCAGTTTTCAGAGGCATTACAATGCTCAGTTCTGCATTTATAGAAATTATAAAACTGAAGAGCTAAAGAGGAACAATTTACAATGACATTTTTTTTTTATCAGATTTTATTCCTAATTGTAAAATGTTTGTTTTCAGTTTTCGAGCTGCACTGCCATTTTGATGTACCCTGCATAACATTACCAAAAGATTACACACAAACATTTTTATGTATATTAAAAAGGTTCTGGACAAGCTGTTCATAATGAAACTGTCAGATAACTAATGAAACATTGGCAAGTTTATTATCATCATTTTTTGCGATTATAAAACACTTAGCTATCTTTCTTTGTATAACAAATGACTGACAGCAATCTTATCTTTGACCTTTAAGTATGATTGGGTTTGAATTGATTTTGTAAAGCCTCATCTTGGCAGATGCAGACGTTAAGTGCATTGCTTGGGGCATGATGGTGGCGCCTGGAGCAGGAATATAGTGAAATCCGCTGGGAACCGCTTCAGTCCGCTTCCTAACAGTGATGGAATTAAGTTGTTCAAACTTCCTGATTATTTGTGCTTCTAAACCAATATTCTGTTCCAAAAAGTGGAAAAATAATAAAGTAAGATTAAAACTATGTTTAATAATGGGGAAAAAAACTGTCTCAATATCAGAGCAAAATATTATGCCCACAGTATTCTCTAACAAAAACAACACAGAATTACCGAGTGGTTCATTACAGTGAGCAATATGATGATATTGCATTTGGCTTGTTCCCTCATTAGATCATATTACTTTACATTGACTCAAATATGTTTTTTTGTTCCATGCATTGTGATGGTATAACAAATCCCAATTAAAAACAGACCAGTATTGTACTGTATATGCAGCAATAACAATGGAGTGATTGTCCTCATGGGCGGAGCATACTATCCCTCCACATCCAACCGTGACTGACTGCTGATCAGAGTCCAACCTTTATCATACATAAGATCAGTCCCTGACTCTGACTCTCATATCAAGAAAGTAATTATAGGCTACACGATGGGGTGAGTTGTAAAACCATCAGTTTAACCAATTATACACAAGCAGGACAGTGAAATTATACATGAGCACCACCCTCCAATATTATAAAATAACACAGTAACAGGTCAAAAGCAAGGTCATAAGAAATCACATCTGGCTTATAATTTGATTTGTGACCACGTCAATAGATACTGAATGACACAACTGATATAATCTGAATCGACAGGTAATTTAATATAAAACTTCCTCGTGTTCATTTATTTATTTAATTTTATATTATGGCTTATCAGATGAGGAGGGTTATAATTTTCCAATGTACATTCATATTAATGTAGCTTTCAATTTCACTTGCTTTTACAATTTTACTTAAAATTTGGGGTGGCTGGGAAATACTATACATTTATGCACAAATCTGAATATGACCATGTTTTCAGCTGGTGGTTCAATTCCGTCTGATACTAAGGTAACTTGATATTTTACATAAATATTGATATATTTATTGTATTTAAGTATTTTGAATACTTTACATTCATTTACATACTTTAGTGATAACAGGAGATTTCTAAACAAAGTTGTAGCATAATCAAAAGTTCATGAAAGGTTAGGGCTGAGGACTAAAAAAAGTTTTTTTTATTGTTTTGGAAATGTGTCTTTTGCTCATGAAGGTTGAATTTATTTAATCAAAATACATTATAATAATAGTAAAAATATTATTTTGTGACATTATTTCAATTTAAAATAATTGGTTTATTTTAATATATTTTGTTATTTATTTAAATAATATATATATTGCATTTTTTGTAATAGAAATCCGAAACATTAAACAGAATGTGTAAAAACATAAATGTCCCCATAATACTTGTTATTCTTTAGGCACTGGTTTCAAAACTAGGGGGCAGTTGTTACCTGATGGTTCAGTGTGGCATTACGCCAAGAGGGCGGAGTTATGTAGGCTACCGGTAGGTGGGAGGGGCGATAGTTTGAAAGCGCAAATGCAGGACAGCAGGATATACAATTTCGAATTCCCATATTTAGAACTTTCACCTGCGGCGGCGTATGTAAACAACATAATAACATCAACAACACACCTGACAGTTTACAGAGCTCGCTGCTCTCCTCTAAACCAGTGGAGATTACTGGTAGCGTGTAACTTCGTGCAACACGCTACGTAACACATGCGAAGCATGCGCTGTTAAAAGGTTATTCGAGGATGATGTCAAACAGACTGTAAATGAACTTGAGTAGGCTATCGTTCAAACTAAAACGCACACGTAAATGGCAATTCTTAATGATAAGCATCGTCTGGACTTCTATCAAAGTAAAAGGCGCTTGCGCTTCTAATTCAGGATAAACTGCGCCGTCGCTAGTGACAACTGAATCTAGGCAACATAATACTGTTAACAAAAGTGATTTAGCCATCCAAAACTGTCTAAAGCAGATTTAATAGACCGGGACACAACTGTAGTGGTCTCTGGTAGGATTCCCTTATTTGCTATCCTCAGGCACCAGCCCATGATTGAAAGTAAGAGATGGGCTGGGCCGCCTCTTTGTGACAATAGAGAAGAGCTGAAGGTGATCACGGGAGCGGCAGCATCACCGTATTGCTCTTCACGGAGAACAGACAGAAGCACCACATCTTCTCTTCAGTCTGACAAACCTACCCCAAGTTTACCCACGACCACAGTAAGCTGGTGATTTGACGCGAACTGGACGAGCTGGTCTCACTCCTCCTCCACGCGTGGGCTGCTCGCGCTGGGAACCGGAGAGCGGCACGAGAGAGCTCCGATCCACCCCACCGTTCAAATCACTATGTTGGGATTCATTCGTGAACGGCGGATGTAATTTATCGGAGGCAGCCATCCAAAGGCTTTTTCAATTGCACACGCGTCTTCTTAACAAACACGGCTGTTGTTCGGAGGCTGGACATCCGTCTTTTAACCGCGAAAGACGCATTTGACTCGGGAGAGACTGAATCGTTGTGGAGTCGGTATACGCACTTTCACGCGGTCCGAACAGGTGTACGCATTCAGAACTCCATCCGGACTGATTTCTGAAGGACTGAGTGACGATTAGGAATTTATAACCACATTTGCATTATTTTTTTTCTTTGCAAAATTTGGACTTCATCGGCAGTGCAGAAACAGTAGAACTATGGATATCAAATGGTTTACTATAGCCTTTGCGTTTTTGGGTAAGTTGTGATTTTATTACATACCTATTCATGATTTTGTGACCCCCCACCCCCCGTTTAATTACCCCAGAGCTGATTAATAAGATGCCCTTCTAATTAATTACACGAACTTGTTGCAGTTTTGTGTCATTTTTGATTAATGGTCCTTATATTTGAGAAGATACATTGAAGTGTAGGCTGCATCTGGTGATGCTCGATTTTTTTTCCTCGTCTACGTCGAGACGTTTCCATGACTGGATACATGTAACTAACCCAAGTTATAATTCTATGCCAGTAGTACATACTGGAATAGTAAGTAGTTTTCGATGAGGTCCAGTCAGCACTTAAACACAGAGTGATAGTAAATTGATGAAGGGTATTGAAAGTTTTCTGAGTGGGATGTTAGATGTTGAAAAGGTTTCTTATGTATTCCTGAAAACCTCTTAAAGCTGTCATTCTGGCTACATACCATGGATGAATTGCAAACATGTAGCCAAATATTCAAGATTATTGTACATCTTAGATTCTGTATGTGGATGGTTTGAATGTGAGATGTCAGTTGTTTTAAAATCTATTTACATGTTTAACATGGATGTAATGGTGGCTGAGTTGATTGACCAGCACTTAGATTTAGCAGCAGTAACTTGCTCTAATTTGTTATCCATGTGTTGTTGTTTTTTTGTTTTTTTCTCACACTTGACAAACATGAGGCAGCTGGGTCTCAAAAGCTCTGGTCAGATGAGTAGGGTTTTGTTTGGGGTTAATGTTATTTTAGAAAGCCCAGCAGGAGATTAACATTCATTTATGGGGGGCATTAAATCAACTAAACACTGGGGTATTGATTTGAATTTGATTTGATTGATTTGAGGGCAATATATATATATATATATATATATATATATATATATATATATATATATATATATATATATATTTATTTATTAATTATCTTTTGGCTTATTGGTGTTTAATTTCAAAGAAATTAACACTTCAAAAAATAGAATTACAGTTATATGAATAACATTATATAAAGACTTGAGGCTTGTCAGTGTTCTGGAAAAATCTGATTTGATTGACATGGAGTGGGATGCCCTCCTATGAGTGCTGTCATGTTGACTGTGTTATGAAATTTCTGTAGATATGGTTAATTTAGGAAAGACTGTATTTATGAGATAGCACCTGCATAAATTGAAAATACACATAAAAGATGCAAAAAACTCGTAATGCACTTTCTGTTTTTGTCATTTTGTGTTTTATAAACTTTGCTGTATTTGTCTGTAGAAAAGGTAGCCTACATCGCTGTCTTTCTCTGACCAAGGTGATTTGAACTCGCATGACACTGTAATTATTATGACTTTCCAACTCATAAACATGAACTTCTCAAGAGATTTTGAAAGTGCAAATTACTGTGACTGCTACTACTACTGCTAAGGGCAATATATAAAATTAAAATACTGTTTGTGATGAATAACGGCTCAATTAAGGCCTACACAAAAACTTATCGAGTGCAGCTTTAAGCCTTATAACAACAGTTTTAAATTTTGACCTACACCTTGAGGGCAAAGACAAGTCTGCGTCCTAACAAGTTTATGACATTGAAAAACACAATGTCTTTACAAGCCAGACATCACACACACCTGGATTCAGACTCACCTGTGTGATGCCATAGTGTGTCATTGGGTTAACAAGCGCAGTGTGTTAGTCATAATGTATCTCTGTTGATGATGACACTATAGGTTATACACTCAAAAACGGCTGGACAGCTGGAGCTGTGTTTTTGTTGTGAGAAAGCATGTTTTGCCAACGAAATTACAGTAGGTTAAGATGACATTGAGCTTGGACTTCCATGTATTATCCCAACCCCATCCGGCTGTATCCCCATATCTGTGTAGATAAGTGGAGTCAGGAAAGAGAAGTCTGTTATTTCATTAATCAACACTCTTTTCATCATGCAAAACACTTTTTAAGCTGCTGTCAGTGCGCACTCACAGTTTTTCCCCTAGTGTCAGTCACAGAGAAAACCATTAATGTGTATATTACATATTCTACTAATACCTTCCTCCCCCATTCGTATTTGTCCTCTTTCTTTTCCTCATCACACAAGCAAAAACCATCCTACTCATTCACACAAACTCTCTACCTCCATACAAGCAACAGATGGCTGTACCATCCTGGACAAGAGGCATGTTAGTTCTGCAGAGAGGGGCTTGGGTGAGAATGGAGCATTGGCTACTGTTGGCTTTCTTCTAACTTTTGATGCAAAAAAGAAATGGCATCAATGAGGTTGCATGCTTTTGAGTTTGCTATTAGCAAGATGATTTGATCAAACGAGTGCGAGAAGTACAGTTAATTTGTACCATTTTTGAACTTTTGTGTTACTATAGAAAGCCAGTTCCCTAGATCATCTTTGATAGAAACTTGTACTGTTCCTTAGCGTTGAGGTTCTATTAAATGATATGCCTTTATCATATTTCAATAAAGAAGATCTTCAAAACGCTGTGGGTTTGAGCTCAGGGGAACTCAACGGTTTTTGAGGAAATGTACGAACAGCTTATTTTCATATTCACATATGCAGTTGAGCTGTATTTGAGTGAGCAAAGCAAATCCTTCACGAATGGAGCAGAAAATATTTAGTTTCTCATTCTGAGTGAACATCTTCCCACCCCCCTTTCATGTGTTATTCTCTAAAACTGCTCGCAAAACAGAAGGAGAGGCCATAAAAACCTTCTTCGTTCACACACATTTAATAGGGCCACAAACCGGTTAACACAACCATAAAAAGTTTTTTTTTTTTTTTTTTAATAGGAGTGTCACTGTTGTATTCATAATTAGCTTTCCTGACTCCTGGGAAATATCTTTTTATAGGACCATGTGTGTAGGGCTAGACGATATTGCCAAAATTATTAACACACTATTGATATTTGTTTTGATATTAGTTTATCATTAATGTGGAAGGCAATGTTTTTCTACATGTTTGTTAGTGTTTGAGAATGAAGGCAAAATAGCCTGTTTGGTCACAATTAAACTCCATGGAGTAGGCTAACTTAGTATAGGGCCCTATGAGTTCTGAGTTTTATGGTTTAATACAAACATGAAAAATGGTGCAAAGTAATTACACTTTTATAGTTTAATCCACCAATGTAATCAAATACAAATATAACAGTTAATTTACAGTTTGTGTGGATGAAACCACACCAATCGACCAGTTGTCTTGCTTATTTCTGTTGTGTGTTTAATGCTGTTTCAATGAATCCATATCAAGTAAAAATTGTAATAGCTTATCATTGATAGACCAGCTTTATCACAATCTCTATATGATATAGTTTATCACCCAGCCTAATTTAATGTTCATGCTTATCAAGATGTTACACTTGTGGTATTGTGGTTTGGAGATAAGGCTAATGTGTCTATGCTAGATAAAGTTTTACTGTGTTTGTCTGATAGCAGTGTTTGTTTATGCAAAAAATGTCCCAATAAGCAATGTTATCCATTTTGAGAAACACACTAGCCTCATAGTATGCTAAATACAACTACTTTTCATCCATTTTAATGCAGCTGTTTGAACACTATAGAGGAAGCTGTCATAAAGAGAATGACAGAATGGAAAAAGTGAGTGCTAGAGAGAGATTATTCAAGGTGTTTTGTCGGAAGCCTCTATTAGCCTCCTACTGACTCGGGCACAATTAGCCGAGCTTAGCTTCCCTGCATGGATTTCACACACACACACAAAACAATGCTCTCATTTCCTGACACTCAGGCTGGGCTTAATAAAGCCTCACTGAGTGGATTTTGGTTTTATTAGAAATACAGAGGAAATTAAAGGCGCTGTAAGCAATTTTAGACATTTTTCTAGCTCTGTTTTTCTAGCATGCCCTTGTCAACACCCCTCTGCAGATTCCTATCTGACTTTGGCTAGGTCTGTTAAAAACCTTTGCACATTATTGTGATATTTTGTTCTGAGCTTTGCTGACAAATGGGCTAATATGACTAACAGATAGCTTGCTAAGTAAATGTAAATTGGTCATAAAATGGTCAATTTTTTTAATTAGCTTTGCTTATGAAAATGTCATGCTGTAAACACATTTAGTAAGCCTAATTAAGAAGAAATTCACCTCAAACAGATTTTCTCCTATTTCTAATTAGGAATCACATAGTCTACCCTTAAGTTGATAATGTTATGCTAACTTGCAGTTTAGTAAGTGAGTTCATTCAGGCAAGTTCAGCGTTTCTCAATGTTTTACTTAACGGCCCTCTGTTGTATGAAATCACTGCATGTTCTGATTTAATTTATTTTAAGCATCTTGATTTAAAAAAGATTAATATTTATTAATATTAATATTAATATTTAATTAATATTTATTATTAAAATTAATATTTTATTTATTAATTACTGTTAAGTCATTCTGCCACCCATTTTGGATATTTGCAGCTACCCAATTTGAGAACTATTGCCTTCGATTCAAACCGTGAGTCCTTTTGGATAATACATTGAAAGAACTGGCTCGCATGTTGAATCGGACGGTTGTGCAAATATGGTAAAAAAATTTGGTAAAAACAGATGCCGTGGATTTAACCAGTGGTGGTGTAAATTCAACCTTGATGGTTGATTCTCAAAAACCCCCATTGTCCAAGTCAGCTAAATGATTTACAGACAGTGTTTCTGACTGGCTACATAGCATGTCACAGAAACAGGTGTCATTCCTCAGGACACCCATTTCAGTGATGCCAAGTAGAAGAGGCATTTTAGGTGTGGTGTTCCAGAAAATGTGGCTATCAATCCCATCACTGCTGGGGTGAAGTTATATTTGAAGTGGGAAAGATTGGTAATTTATTTATATATACTAACTCATTATAAATACAATTATATATTACAATAAAAATATATTTTTTTGTGATGGCTTTGGTTAGAGGGGGTAGGACTCACCAGCTGACTGCCAAAACTGTAGTGGTCATTTTATTCTAACCCTGCCATGTTCTCAATCTAACAGCATCAGAGCTGTTTAAACCCAGTGTTCAGCTTCAACACAATGGGGTTAAGAGTTCCAGTGATGTGTAAGATTCTTGTAGAACACAAACAGACACACATTGCACAGATACACAGTGTGTTCATAGGAACATGATCATTGCACTCTTACCGAAGGGCCTATTTACACCTCACACACAACACTTGGTATCTCGCCATGGCTTTTCAGTCAGTCGTTTCACTCTGTTTGTAGAACATGGTTGTCCTTCAAAACCCTGAGAATGTTGCAGTGGTTGGGGTGCTCTCAGTTGCCTGACTTCTGAGTTGACCCGTTGCTCCAGAATGCTGATCCATGAATGTTTAGCTACGAGCGTCTTGCTGGGTGGGGTCCCAGGACTGCATTTGTCATATGTCTGACACATCCTGTGTATGTTCAGGGCTGCCTTGAGATGAGGCCAGCGCTCCACGTGTTTATACATTCATGGCATACTGTTCATTTTCCACGCTTCAGGGGATTATTACCGTGGTGAAGATCTGTGTATATACACTTAAAAAAGCAATTAAATTTCAGAAAGTATAGTTTTTCAGTTACAGATAAAAAGGAATTTGAATTAGCCTACTCTTTCAGGTGTTAAAGTTTATTTGCACCTACTATTTTCTTCTATTTAGGCGAGATTGCATGTATATTTTTTAAAGAAAAGTTTGAAGTGGTCTCTGTTTTTTTACTTACCATTCTACTGAAAAAAAAGTTGGTTATTTAATTGGTTTTCTATGAAAATATGTAGGGAAATGTCTTTGACACATCCTAGTCAATATTACATCAGCTAACCCCATATTCTGGATAGAATTTATAGTGTTCAAATATATGTGCATACATTTAAACTTAAAAGCAAGTATTTATTTTGATGTTATCTTGATTCTCTTCAAATTCTCCTAAAATGTTGTCTTAAAAGTCAACATGTCCTGGATGAACTCACCATATCAACATCTTAATGTTCAACTCAAAGCTCTGGATTAAAAATGTATGAGAATTGAATGAAGTTTCTGCATGCTTTATGTTGTCAGATACAGTTAACTGTCCAAAATAAGGCACAGCTTTACAGTATACTTTATATCCCTTGGAATGCTGGAAGTCGGTTGTACTATCATGAGTAAAAGTCCAAGAAGGCCTTTAGTGTGGGTGTGTCAGTTCCCAGTTGTTCGTCTTTATCAGGTCTACTGCTGTGAGACTTTATCAGCTTAAATTGTGTTGCACCTGATTCACCAGTGTTTGTGTGTGTCCTCTCAGGTTCTTTGTAGTTTATTTTTTGGTTCCTTCTCTGTGTGTTTGTTGTGCAGGTAGGTGTGTGTGTTGCCTGAGTGGCTCAGATTAGATCTAAACATAATGGAAACATGCAGCAGGGGGTTGGGGTTAGTAAGCTCATTTCTGTCCCCTTCTGGCTATTATACAAGATTTCCGTAGTTGGCTCTGATCTGTGCCTGGTACCTGCCTCTGGCTCTTCCCACACTTACAGGAAAACAGACCCTCTCTCAAGAGCTGACCAAGAAACTGAGGCTTTTTTCCTGCGTGTTGGACCTCATTCAAGTAGCTTTAAGTGTAGCAGTCACTTCTTTGAATTTCTCTTCAAGATCTTCTCCTCCCCCCAACAGCTGAGCACACGACACAATTGCATGACCCCCATACACAGCAAACACCCACAACTCGCAGAAAACCCCTTCCGTCTACCCACACAAGACACAAGATAAATCACTATTTAACATCATTTATATCTTCTGTAGTAACACTTCCTAAAATGTGAATATGAAAAAAATCTAGAATTTTGACGGTCAAAACCCTGTTTTTTAATTTTTTTGACAATATTAGTTGAGGTGTTTATCATTATTATACAATTGTAATTCTATATGATTATTATCACTTAAAGGAGGAGCATAGAAATCTGAGACAGAACAGGGCTAAAATACTGTGCAGAGTTTAGTGGCATGGCTTGAGATTTCTAGGAGGATTTAAAATTAGTAGTTCTGCAATGGAACTTAGAGGATTTGCTTCTGTTTGAGAGTATTGACATAGCTTGTAATTCCCTCTTGGAGCTTTCAGTCCAGAACTTTTCAAAACCTATAGGATTTTGCTCTGGTTTGATTCTCTGCTGAGTCCAAATACTTAGAAAAGATATAGCAATCTGAGCCAGAACAGTTGAGTTTGTGGATATAGCTGGGGAGCTCTAGGCTAGTTGGAATTACTTTCAGAAGTTTTCAGTGGAAACCAATTGGAAGTGTTTTTGCTCCTGTCCTGTTTGAGACTCCCACAACTGGAAAAAGGATGTACAGTAAGTTAAAAAAGATGCAGCACTTTTGAGTCAGAATAGTTTGTATGACTGTGGACAAGTTTGGCGAATGCAGGTCGAAAGGTGTTAGGCGTGCAAAGTTTTGGGTTAGGGATTTTGAAAGAAACCTAAGTTCAAGTTTGTTTGATCTTTCCATGTTTACTTATATTGAGTTCCTGTATGCCCCTAATACCAGGCACTACCAAAAGGTCCTGACGTCCTCTTGGGGGAAGGTCCTGAACACCAGTTGATCAAGCCAACCCTAATATTAGAATCTGTCATGTCTGAAAACAGCTTTTTGGAAAGTAGACCGAAAGCCTGACTCTATTGAGAGACAATGCCATTACTGGTTTAGCAAACCCAAGGAATCTGAGTGATCGCACTTAAAACAAACAGAATAAAGCAGTCAGTCAGGAGCACGGTGTTGGCAAGGAGCTTCCATTAACTCTGGTCAGATGCCCTGCTGTCTGATTTGTTTTTCTTTAGAACAAAGGAGAGAATGGATGGGCAAAAAATGTGGCGTAGGAATGAGGGATTAGAGGATAAAGGCTTCTACTTTGCTTTTAGGACACACTGCAATCCAAAGACAGGACGTGACTGACAATTGCTATGGAAGCCAGTCCGAAGAGACTAATTAATTACTAATTAGCTTTCTTTCTAATGTTGTGCTGTATGCACAAACATGGAGTTGGAGATTTTGAGTTAAAAGATAAAAGCTGTCATTCACTCAAGACACTCAAGTTTAGTTTAGCTTAAGGTTACATTGGGTTTTCTTTGACAAGTAGCAGTTATCATTCGACATTTAATGATTTAGTGCTTTAAAGTGTGTCCATACAAAGGAAGCTATGGAAAGGGGGTAGGGAGGGAGAAATACTCCACAGAAGCGAGACAGTCTAGGGTTTGTGGGTGGCTAGACTAGACGCTTAACTGGCGCGAGTGGCTATCCCGACTGGGGATGTTTGGAGCGCAATCAAGTCGACTGGTCACAAAAACACTAAATTTTTAGCATTGTCCACGGAACTGATGGATGGAATGGTGGAGTGGGCTGTCTGCAACCCCCCATGAATAATTTACAAGGGGACTCAAGGGACAGTGGGAAGGTGGGTCAGTCTATGAGTGGGGGTGATTGAATAGATAGAGTGAAAAGATGGGGTCTTGAGTAGACACAAAGATTGTACTGTTCTGAGGGATTGACCGTAAGTAGGACACTTCTGGACAACATCTTTTTTTTTTTTGGTCTCGGGCAACTTTCCTGCTGGGGCTACTTGCTTCTATTAGACTGCACTGCTTTCAAAACCAGCATTTGCCAAAGATTTTTTAAGGGTTCAATAAATGTATATATATATTTCTTTGCTGTAATTGTTTAATCACCATGTTCAAGGATTTAAAACATGTCCAACTTGGATAAATTATATCCTAAATTAAGTATAGTTTTAGGGCCCCTCACACCTGGTATTAAGATGTGTTTTTAGTGACACAAGTTTTAGTCACAAGTGGTCAGTTGAGATGCTTTAATTTTTACGCATGCTATTAAAGGGATAATTCACCCGAAAAATGAAAATTCTGTCATTAATTACTCACACTAAGTCGTTCATCTTTGGAACACAAGTGAAGATATTTTGGTGAAATCTGTGAGCTTTCTGACTGAACTGTCATGTTCAAGTCCCAAAAATGTAAAAAGAAGTTAGAATGTCATTTAAAATATTCCATGTGACAGTGGTTCAACCTTAAAGTGCCCCATTATGTCTTTTCGACTATTACCTTTCATGCACTGTGTAATGTAGCTATGTGTTTACAGAAACTATCTGCAAAGTTGTGAAGCCAACAGTCCATGATATATAAAGTTATTATTGTCAAAAAAAAACATTAGCTCACAAACACTGAAACGAGTCGTCAGGAATTTTAATCTTATACTTTTACAGCTCTACGTCACAAAGTAACATATTTGCATAATGCCCGCCCACGTTTTAGGTCACCAACTTGCCTGCCCACAAACACAGTAAAATTTCTATGTGGTTTACATAATTTCTAGAAGACACTGTATCCTACGCTTTGAGAGTAAATTTGTTTGATCACATCTCATAATTACCACAAACTTGTCAACTCTTGACACTTACCACTGAGAAATGTCCTGCTCCAGTCGTGCTTGTGAATCAGTCTCTTGTCAATCAACCACTTCAACCGTTTCATCATCAGACTCCGGCTCGAATTAGTAAGCTACAATACATAAAATCTTGCTATGTATTAACAAGTCTCCAGGGCTGTCATTCTGTAATGGCAATTGGTGTTTCTTTCACGTGCTGTACGTGGTAGACCAATCCAGACCCATAGAGAGATCTCTACTGTTCTGGACCAATCACAAAGGACTGAGCCATCTGACCAATCACAGCAGTAAGGGCTCATGGAAAGACGGGGTTTAGAGAGTCGTTTATGAATCATTTAGATATGAGTTAAAATTAAATCTATTCTGAGAAAGCTAACATGTGTTTGACATTTGCATACATGTAACCTGTTTTAGGAGACTCATAAAACAATATTAGCAACCTTAAAATGGTATAGTAGGGGGCACTTTAATTTCATGAAGCTACAAGAATGCTTTTTGTACACAAAAAAAGCCAAATAATGACTTTATTCAACTATTTCTTCTCTTCTGTGTCAGACTTCGCAAGTCGACAGAATTTTTTATTATTAACTATACTTTTCTATATATATCTTCTATGACCACTTATGTTTAGATTTTGTCAAGATACTCCCTCTTTTGTTTCTTCACTCTACATTTCTTTCACAGGAGTATGTAATGTGAA